>NC_036844.1:16522471-16825145 GCF_002910315.2 Salvelinus sp. IW2-2015
GCAAAACAGATATTATTTTATGCTCTCCGTGTGGATATATTGGATATATCAGATCTCTTCCCTCTCATTTCTCTCTCTCTCTTCTTGCCCAGTCCCCTCTAGGCTCTCCCTGATGATTTCCTCTTACGCAGATCGCTAGTCTTTTAACCCGCTCTCTAGTCTTTCAAGGCTCTCTAAGTTCTTTAATGGGAAAAGTAAAATAGTTTGGCTCAACCTCCTCTAGGAATTCAACCAATGTATTAATTAAGATAAATATTGTTAGCCTCCAGAAGCTCTCCTCCCCATGAAAATACTAAAAAGATATATGTGTTTTGCTTTGATTGCAAAATTATTGCTAGGTGAGTCAGATGACCAGCCAGGCCGTCTGTGCAAACACAGTGATATGAAATAGTCTGACTTAATCAGTGTTTAATTGCACGTATGAGCGCAATTGACAGCAGCATAATCAGCCTTGATCGTAGTAGAATATTTGTTATTTGGTTAGGATGTTGAAGCTGTGTGTATTATTGCAGTGAATAGGAAGTACAGAAAGTGTCTGTCGCATGACATGTTTCTGCTTTGTCTGGTTATTAAGTATTCGTTTAAGGAAGTAGGCTAAAGGGCAACGAGTGTTGAGTTTCATCCTCTCCTCTACAAGGCCTAGTCTATCTCTGTGAAAATTAGGGGGTAAGAAGATGTGGAACTCAAGACACCCCAGCGTTCAAGTTATGTTTAGGGACATACAGCTGAAATCTATACCAAACCCAAAGAAGTAAACTCTTACTAAATGTGCTTATCACAAACACACCAGCACACAAGCACACCACACACAACTATTCCTCGAACAGCACACACCACACACACACACACACACACACACACACACACACACCTCCCTGCCCATGAAAGTTCTGGGCTCAGGCCGGGCCAAGACAATACCAAAAAGAGGAACAGACTCAGTTAATGCCGAGCAATAGAGAACGATTGTCTATCTTAGACATACAAGGAGACGACTCCTCCTAGTAGGAAGCTATAAATATGTGTTTGTGTGACTTGTATGTTGTGTTATGCAGCTGCAACATCCTGTTTGGTGTAATAAATCTAGTTTGAGCTTTCCTTGGAGTCCGTCTGGATGTGTACCCGAACTTAGAACCTAACAACAGTGCTGACAGTCTAACAAGGAGTTAGCCACACTGTTTCATTTACTGTCAAAAATATCAATTTAACAAGACCTGGGAAATGGCTCCGATTAAAATGGGTGGAGGAACCAACCTCCCTAGTAAATGAAAATCTGGGGAAGACAGTCATTTAAAAAAAAGGTTTAAGGGGTAGAACAGTTTAATATTGCAGATAGATTGTAGATTCCATCAATGTAATTGTCTGCATCATTTCCAATCCCCCATATATATTCTTTGTAAATATATATATTTATATATACAGTACCGATCAAAAGTTTGGATACACCTACTCATTCAAGGGTTTTTCTTTATTTTTACTATTTTCTTCATTGTAGAATAATAGTGAAGACATCAAAACTATGAAATCATGTAGTAACCAAAAAGTGTTAACCTCTCTTGGGAAGGGGGCAGTATTTTCACCACCGGATGAAAAACGTGCCAAAAGTAAACTGCTTGTTACACAGGCCCAGAAGCTAGGATATGCATATAATTGGTAGATTTGGATAGAGAACCCTCTAAAGTTTCCAAAACTGTTACAATAATGTCTGTGAGTATAACAGAACTGATATGGCAGGTGAAAACCTGAGAAAAATCCATCCAGGAAGTGGAATTATTTTCATGTGGCTGTTTTTCAACTCAATGCCTATAGAGAATCCAATGGGTTAGGAATCAGACTGCAGTTCCTATGGCTTCCACTAGATGTCAACAGTCTTTAGACATGGTTTCAGGCTTTTATTTTGAAAAACAACGAGTAAAAAGCCATTTTGGTCAGAGGACAGAGGAAGTATGCAGTCCTGATTTGAGCGCGCCGTTTGTTATTTTTCCTTTCTGTTGAAAACGGTATTGTCCGGTTGAAATATTATTGATTGTAAAGACAATAAACAACCTGAGGATTAATTATAAACATCGTTTGACATGTTTCGACGAACTTTACCGGTACTTTTAGTATGTATTCGTCTGCCTGTTGTGACCGCCTTGGAGCCATTGGATTACTGAACAAAATGCGCCAACAAAACTGAGTTTTTGGGACATAAAGAGGGACTTTATCGAACAAAACGAACATTTACGATGTAACTGGGAGTCTTGTGAGTGKAACCATATGAAGATCATCAAAGGTAAGTGATTAATTTTAGCGCTATTTTTGACTTTAGTGACTCCTCTACTTGGCTGGTAAATGTTTACACGGGGCGCTYTCCTCAGATAATCACATGGTATGCTTTCGCCGTAAAGCCTTTTTGAAATCTGACACAGCGGCTGGATTAACAAGAAGTTCATCTTTAAGCCGATGTATAACACTTGTATATTTTATGAATGCTTATATGTATTTCTGTATTTTGAATTTGGCGCTCTGCAATTTCACCGGATGTTGGCCAGGTGGGACACTAGCGTCCCACATACCCTAGAGAGGTTTTAAACAAATCAAAATATATTTGAGACTTGGAACCAAAAATCTCAAGGTTGGGCTCATTTAACCAAAGGACAGATTTCCACCGGTTTATTGTCCATTGCTCGTGTTTCTTGGCCCAAGCAAGTCTCTTCTTATTGGTGTCCTTTAGTAGTGGTTTCTTTGCAGCAATTCGACCATGAAGGCCTGATTCACGCAGTCTTCTCTGAACAGTTGATGTTGAGATGTGTCTGTTACTTGAACTATGTGAAGCATTTATTTGGGCTGCAATCTGAGATGCAGTTAATTGCCCATTTCTGAGGCTGGTAACTCTAATGAACTTATCCTCTGCAGCAGAGGTAATTTTGGCGGTCCACATGAGAGCCAGTTTCATCATAGCGCTTGATGGTTTTTGCAACTGCACTGAAAGAAACTTTCAAAATTCTTAAAATGTTCCATATTGACTGACCTTCATGTCTTAAAGTAATGATGGACTGTCATTTCTCTTTGCTTATTTGAGCTGTTCTTGCCATAATATGGACATGGTCATTTACAAATAGGGAAATCGTTTGTATACCTCACCTACCTTGTCAKAACACAACTGATTGGCTCAAATGCATTAAGAAGGAAAGAAATTCCACATGTTAACTTTTAACAAGGCACACCGGTTAATTGAATTGCATTCCAGGTGACTACCTCATAAAGCTGGTTGAGAGAATGCCAAGAGTGCACAAAGCTGTCATCAAGGCAATGGCTACTTTGAAGAATCTCAAATATAAAATATATTTTTATTTGTTTAACAATTTGTTGGTTACTAAATCCTTCCATATGTGTTATTTKATAGTTTTGATGTCTTCAGTATTATTCTACAATGTAGAAAATAGTAAAAAATAAAGAAAAACCCTTGAATGAGTAGGTGTGTCCAAACTTTTAACTGGTACTGGTACTGTATACATTCATATACAGTATATACATATATATGTATTATTTTCCGCTAACCCTATCACCCCTCCCCTAATTGGATTAAACTAATGAACAACAACACTTAGGCTTCTACTTAAACTAAATTCCAGCTTATACAAACTATATACACTACTGAATTGAAAATGTTTGAGTTACTTAGAAATGTCCTTGTTTTTGAAAGAAAATCMAATTTTTTGTTCATTAAAATAACATCAAATTGATCAGAAATACAGTGTAGACATTGTTAATGTTGTAAATTACTATTGTAGCTGGAAACAGCAGATTTTTTATGGAATATCTACATAGGTGTACAGAGGCCCATTATTAGCAACCATCACTCCTGTGTTCCAACGGCACGTTTTTTTAGCTAATCCAAGTTTATAATTTTAAAATACTAATTGATCATTAGAAAACCCTTTAGCAATTATGTTAGCACAGCTGAAAACTGTTGTTTTGATTAAAGAAGCAATAAAACTGGCCTTCTTTAGACTAGTTGAGTATCTGGAGCATTAGCATTTGTGGGTTCTATTACAGGCTCAAAATGGCCAGAAACATAGACCTTTCTTCTGAAACTCATCAGTTTATTCTTGTTCTGAGAAATGAAGGCTATTCTATGTGAGAAATTGCCAAGAAACTGAAGATATCGAACAACGCTGTGTACCACTCCCTTCACAGAACAGCGCAAACTGTCTCTAACCAGATTAGAAAGAGGAGTGGGAGGCCCCGGTGCACAACTGAGCGAGAGGACAAGTACATTAGAGTGTCTAGTTTGAGAAACAGACGCCTCACAAGTCCTCAACTGGCAGTTCATTAAATWGTACCCGCAAKACARCAGTCTTAARGTCAACAGTGAAGAGGCGACTCTGGGATGCTTGCCTTCTAGGCAGAGTTCCTCTGTCCAGTGTCTGTGTTCTTTTGCCCTTCTTAATCTTTTATTTTAATTGGCCAGTCAGAGATATGGCTTTTCTTTGCAACTCTGTCTAGAAGACCAGCATCCCGGAGTCGCCTCTTCACTGTTGACGTTAAGACTGGTGTGTTGCGGGTACAATTTAATGAAGCTGCCAGTAAAGAGTCAATGAAGAAGCAGTTCAGTAAGAAGAAGTAGTTAATCATAAAAAAATTGACCGCTCCTACGTATACACTGAGTCATCAACATCAGAACAGATTTACTGTGTGCCATGAAGGCTTTCTATACACTGACTAAACTATTCTGTTGCACTATTCCATTGCATCTATATCGCCTAATCATGTTTTCATACTCTTTGAACTGTGAAGATAACTGCAATAATGAATTAAGTCTCAAAAGCTAATCTGAGACCAGGTATAATTTACTGGATTGTAACAGCAATATTGTCAAATTAAATGTTATTTGTCACATGCTTGCTAAACAACAGGTGTAGACTAACAGTGAAATGCTTACTTACGGGCCCTTCTCAACAATGCAGAGAGAAAAAAAAAAGAAAGTAGAAAAATTTAAAAATAATTACACAAGTATCGAGTCGATGTATACGAGGCAATTGAGGTAGATATGGACATATAGGTAGAGATAAAGTGACTAGGCAACAGGATGATGGTGTTGGAGTCGTGTTTGGCCACGCAGTCATGGGTGAACAGGGAATACAGGAAGAGACTAAGTACACACCCCTGAGGGGCCCCAGTGTTAAGGATCAGCATGGCAGACATGTTGTTGCCTACCTGGTGGTAAGAGTAGGTCAGGAAGTCCGTCAGGAAGTCCAGGATCCAGTTGCAGAAGGCGGTGTTTAGTCCCAGAGTCCTTAGCTTTGTGATGAGCTTCGTGGGCATTATGGTGTTGAATGCTGAGCTGTAGTCAATGAACAGCATTCTCACATAGCTGTTCCTTTTGTCCAGGTGAGAAAGGGCAGTGTGTAGTGCGATTGAGATTGCATCATCTGTGGATCTGTTGGGGTGGTATGCGAATTGGAGTGGGTCTAGTGTGTCCGGGAGGATGCTGTTGATGTGAGCCATGACCAGCCTTTCAAAGCACTTCATGGCTACTGGCGTGAGTGCCACGGGACAGTAATCATTTAGGCAGGTTACCTTCGCTTCCTTTGGCACAGTGACTATGGTGGTCTGCTTGAAACATGTAGGTATTACAGACTCGGTCAGGAAGATGTTGAAAATGTCAGTGAAGACACTTGACAGTTGGTTTGCGCATTCTTTGAGTACACGTCCTGGTAATCCGTCTGGCCCAGTGGCTTTGTGAATGTTGACCTGTTTAAAGGTTTTGTTCACATCGGCTACTGAGAGCGTTATCACACAGTCATCCAGAACATCTGGTGCTCTCGTGCGTGCCTCAGTGTTGCTTGCCTCGAAGCGAGCATAAAAGGCATTTAGCTAATCTGGTAGGCTCGCGTCACTGGGCAGCTCGCGTCTGGGTTTCCCTTTGTAGTCTGTAATAATTTTCAAGCCCTGCCACATCCGACGAGCGTCAGAGCCGGTGTAGTAGGATTCAATCTTAATCCTGTATTGACGCTTTGCTTGTTTAATGGTTCATCTGAGGGCATAGCGGGATTTCTTATAAGCGTCCGGATTACTATCCCGCTCCTTGAAAGCGGCAGCTCTAGCCTTTCGCTCGATGCGGATGTTGCCTGTAATCCATGGCTTCTGGTTGGGATATGTACGTACAGTCACTATGGGGGCGACATCATCAATGCACTTATTGATGAAGCCGATGACTGAGGTGGTGTTTTCCTCAATGACATTGGATGAATCCCGGAACATATTCCAGTCTGTGCTAGCAAAACAGTCCTYTAGCATCCGCGTGCGTCATCTGAACACTTCCGTATTGAGCGAGTCACTGGTACTTACTGCTTTAGTTTTTGCTTGTAAGCAGGAATCAGCAAGACAGAATTATGGTCAGATATGCCAAATGYAGGGCGGGGGAGAGCTTTGTATGCATCTCTGTGTACTCAATGCCATCCTGGATTAAATAGGCTGAATGATCAATGGGTGAGTGAATTATCTTCGCCTTATGCCCTACAATTTGCAAACACCCCGACGAGAACATGTCAATAGCACCAGGAACTTGGTCTCTCTCTGCAATTACATTTGTACCACTCTCAAATGCAACTAGGCCTACACTTGATGGCATACTTCCAAAATCTTAAACTCTTGAATTACTTTTTTTCTGCTCGAAAGACCCAGCTCGTTTTATTGACAATGGTGCTTGCTGTGCCAAGTCCTCACGCATTGGGCAGCTGATATATATTGTTATGCTTTAATTGATTATCTCGGGATATGTGCAACCAAACCCTGGTCCGGTAGATACCATGCAATCTCTACCGACTCCCTATGATTTTAAAAACAGAGCAGGTTTTGGTCTCATGATTGTTAATCTCAGAAGTCTATTTCCAAAAATAGACATGATTAAAATGTGGGCCAATACAACAAATMCATACATAGTGGTTTTATCAGAAACTTGACTAAAGAAATCTGTGTCAAATAACTCTTTCTATTGATGGGTAAACTGTTTTTAGAACGGATCGGATGAGTAAAGGAGGAGGAGTTGCAATTTATGTTAAATCCAAGTTTAACACCTCTGAAATTCTCTCGATTACCAAAGCCAAACATTTTGAATTGCTTGCGGTTAAAGTGAATGTATATAAGGACTCCCACGTCATTGTAGTCGGCTACTGTAGACCGCCCTCGGCTTCGGGAGACACACTTAACTCTCTTTCTGATGTACTGCACAAGCTAAATGACTCTGAATTCATTATTTTATAAGATTTTAACTGGGACATGCTTACATCTGTATCAGACCCTTCTAAAGAACTGTGTGACTCTGAATCTCTCGCAATTTAATTAATGRGCTTACAAGACTGAATCCCAGAGCACCTAACAAATCAACGCCATTGGACTTTCTTCTAACAAATACACATCAACTGGGATATTCTGTAATGGTGTTAGTGATCACTGTGCAATTGCTTGTGTTAGAAATACACAAATGACCATAGCCAAACCCGTTATTTTTCAAATACATTTTAGACAGTTTGATGAGCAAGCGTTTTGACATGATCTGTACCATAATATTGACAGAGTAAGTCTGATTCCCGATGTTGACACTGCACGGGACTATTTTTATATGAAATATGATGTCCATTTGTGATAAGCATGCCCCTGTGAAGAAATTTAGAAACAGTGGAAGGGACAATCCCTGGTTTTCAGATAACTTGGCAGAATGAATAAGAAAGAGAAATGTCTCTTGGCCTCAAGCTAGACATGCAAATGCTCCTGTTGACTGGGCCCCCATCAGAGCGCTAAGAAACAAATGCACAGGACTGATCAGGAAGTCCAAATAGATTTCTATCTAAATGTCACAGAGAACCTAAACAACCCTACCAAGTTCTGGAAGCTAATCAAATCAGTGTCAGGTTCTAATGTATCCTCTGGCCTTCCTGACCATTTAATGATGGATTCTAATGAAGTGAAGGATAAAGCTGATATTGAAGGMTTTTTTAACAAGCACTTCATATTTGCTGGCTTAGTTTTTTGATAATGGTGGGGCCCAGGCCTCTAATTTAAGCTCTTTTACAGTAAACTATGACATAGCCACTCATGTGAACCTTTTTAACTTTGAGCCTGTTTCTTATACTGAGGTCTATAAAGCACTAAAGGCAATAGACACTAAAACGTCTGCAGTTCCAGACAACCTAGACCCCTACCTCTTAAAGATAGCAGCTGGTATTATTTCTGAACRTGTGGCTCACATTTTCAACTTGAGTCTCTTGACCAATTCCATACCCAGCATTTGGAAATCAGCTTATGTCCTCCCACTGCTAAAGGGTAGAGARCCCTCAGATGCTAATAATTATCATCCTATCTCCAAACTCCCTATCCTGGCCAAAGTCTATGAATCCCTAGTGAACACACAGTTAAAAAACTTCTTAATTGAAAAGAACATACTGAGCGGGGTTCAGTCTGGCTTTAGATCGGGGCACAGCACCACAACTGCAGCTATGGCAGTGGCAAATGACATCGTTAATGGACTTGATAAAAAGCAACATTGTGCTGCTCTGTTTGTTGATTTATCAAAGGCATTTGATTCAGTTGACAATGAATTGTTGCTAGCTAGACTCAGTAACATTGGCCTCAGTGAAGGGGCAGTAAATTGGTTTAGGAACAATTTTTCTGACAGAACACAATGTGTATATACTGACAATCACAAGTCTAGCTTTCTTGAGATTAATAGAGGTGTGCCCCAGGGTTCTATTTTAGCTACTGTGTTGTTCTCAATCTTTATTAATTATGTGGGAAATGGGATGCAACCATTAAAGTTGCATCTATATGCAGATGATACAGTCATAGATTGATGTGCTCCTCTCTGGTTCAGGCTGTTGAAGAGCTCCAGACTGCTTCTCAGTCACTGCAGGCCTCCCTTTATGGTCTCAAACTGGTCTTGAATGTACGAAAAACAAAATTCATGACCTTTACCAGGTCTCACACTCAGCCAGAGAAGGTTAGCATTGTCACATCTGGTGGCTTATCCATTGAAAAAGTGTCATCCTACAAATACATACTGTAGGTATATGGTTGGATGACAAGTTGTCCTTTAAAGTTCATATGGATAATCTTGTGGGGAAGCTTAAATTMAAATTGGGTTTTTATTTCCGTAATAAGGCTTGCTTATTACAACAGAAGCTTGTTCAGGCCACTTTTCTCTCTGTAATGTTTTATTTATATGTTTTATTTTATTGCAACAATAATAAGTGACTTGTTGTATATGCATGCAGCCTCCTCCATCTTCCAGAGTCTGGACTCTGTTTATCATGCATCCTTGCGCTTTATTACAAATTCCAAGTCACTCACCCACCATTGCACCTTGTACCAAATGGTAGGTTGGATCTCACTTTATATGCACAGAAAGATACATTTGTATGTGTTCATCTACAAAGCCCTTTTGGGTAAAAACCCTCTTTACCTCTGTAGCCTGGTCTCCATCACCACCAGCAGTTAACATACCTGGTCTGCTAGGTGGTTGCTACTTAAAGTCCCCAGGATATTTACAGTATTAGGCAAGACTGCCTTGTCATCTTGTGCACCAGAGGCATGGAATAGTCTACAATCCATTTATACATGTTAGTGCCACTGAATGAATGTTGTTGTATTGTATTGTCCTATGTTTTATTTCTGTAATGTATTGATTGTTGTTGCCTTCTTGGCCAGATCTCCCTTGAAAAAGAGACTCCGGGTCTCAATGAGCTTTTCCTGGTTAAATAAAGGTTAATTGAAATAAAGAAATAAGTGAATTTGTCCCAATACTTTTGGTRCCCTAAAATGGGACAGTCTGCAATTTAACCTCATAGTCATTGTATCATTTCAAATCCAAAGTGTTGGTGTACAGAGCCAAAACAACAACACAATTGTCAAAGTCCCAATACTTTTGGAGCTCACTGTATTTAAAAATCTGATGGTAGGAGCTGTTCAGGGTCCTGTTGGTTCCAGACTTGTATCGGTACCGTTTTCCATGTGGAAGCAGAGAGAGCAATCCATGACACTTCCTAGTATAAAGTTCCTGGATGGTAGGGAGTGCGGCCCCAGTGATGTTCTGGGCCATACATGCTACCCTCTGTAGCGCCTTGTTGTCAGTTGCCAAGCAGTTGCCATACCAAGCAGTGATGCAGCCAGTCAAGTTGCTTTCAATGGTGCAGCTGTAGAATTTTCTGAGGGCCCATGACACATTTTTTTCAGCCTCCTGAGGGGGAAGAGGCTTTGTCGTGCCCTATTYATGACAGTGTTGGTGTGTGTGGACCATGATAATTCCTTAGTGATGTGGACACCGACGAACTTGAACCTCTCGTCCTGCTCCATTACAGCCCCATCGATTTGGATGGGGGCATGCTCGGCCCTCCGTTTCCTGTGGTCCACGATCAGCTTCTTTGTCTTGCTGACATTGAGGGAGAGGTTGTTGTCCGGGCACCACACTGCCAGGTCTCTGACCTCGTCCCTGTAGGCTGTCTCATCATCGTCACTGATCAGGCCTACCATCGTCGTGTCATCGGTAAACTTAGTGATGGTGTCTGAGTCTTGCGCGGCCACACAGTCAAGGGTGAACAGGGAGTACAGGAGGGGACTAACCTTGCACTCCTGAGGGGCCCCTGTGTTGAGGGTCAGCATAGATGACCCTGTGTTGTTGCATAGGGCGGTGTTTAATCCCAGGGCCCTTTGCATAGTGATGAGCTTWGAGGGCACTGTGGTGTTGAACGCTGTAGTCAATGAACAGCATTTTCACGTAGGTGTTCCTTTTGTCCAAGTGGGAAAGGGCAGTGTGGAGTGCAATAGAGATGTTGTCATCTGTGGATCTGTTGGGGCAGTATGCGAGTTGGAGTGGGTCCAGGATGTCTGGGATGACGGTGTGGATGTGAGKCATGACCAGCCTTTCAAAGCATTTCATGTATACAGACGCGAGTGCAACAGGGCAATAGTCATTTAGTCAGGTTACCTTGGCATTCTAGGACACACACTGGGTCAGGGAGTGGTTGAAAATGTCAGTGAAGACACTTGCCAGCTGGTCACCGCATGCTCTGAGRACGCTTCCTGGTAATCCGTCTTGCCCTGTGGCCGCGGATGTCTTTCTAATATCGGCTACGGAGAGTGTGATCACACAGTCATCCGGAATAGCTGGTGCTCTCATGCATGGTTCAATGTTGCTAGCCTCAAAGTGAGCATAGAAGGTATTTAGTTAGTCTAGTAGGCTTGCGTCYGTGGATAGCTTGTGGTTTGGTTTCCCTTTGTATTCCTTCATTTGCAAGCCCTGCCACATCCGACGAGCATCAGAGCCAGTATAGTAAGATTTGATCGTGGTCCTGTATTGACGCTTTGTCTGTTTGATGGTTCGTCGAAGGGCGTAACGGGATTTCTCATAAGCGCGTATCGCCCCAAATAAATAACCATAATAAAAGCACTTCAAATAAAATGTTATTGGTCACATACACATATATTTAGCAGAAGTTATTGCGGGTGTAACGAAATGCTTGCGTTCCTAGCTCCAACAGTGCAGTAGTATCTAACAATTCACAACAAAACACACAAATCTAAAAGTAAAATAATGGAATTAATAAATACAGTATATAAATATCAGATCGAGCAATGTCAGTGTGATAATGACTAAAATACAGTAGAATAGAATACAGTATATACGGTACATATGAGATGAGTAAAGCAGTATGTAAACATTATTTAAACATTATTAAAGTGACTAGTGTTCCATTATTAAAGTGGCCAGTGATTCCAAGTCCATGTAGGTAGCAGCCTCTAAGGTGCAGGGTTGCGTAACCGGGTGGACGCCGGCTAATGATGGCTATTTAACAGTCTGATGGCCTGGAGATAGAAGTCTCTCTGTCCCAGCTTTGATGCACCTGTACTGACCTTGCCTTCTGGATGATAACGGGGTGAACAGGCCGTGGCTCGAGTGGTTAATGTCCTTGATGATCTGTTTGGCCTTCCTTTGACATCGGGTGCTGCAGGTGTCCTGGAGTGCAGGTAGTTTGCCCCTGGTGATGCATTGGGCAGACCTCACCACCCTCTGGAGAGCCCTGCGATTGCGGTCGGTGCAGTTGCCGTACCAGGCGGTGATACAGCCCGACAGGATGCTCTCAATTGAGCATCTGTAAACGTTTGTGAGGGTTTTAGGGGCCAAGCCAAATTTCTTCAGCCTCCTGAGGTTGAAGAGGTGCTGTTGCGCCTTCTTCACCACACTGTCTGTGTGGGTGGACCATTTCAGATCGTCATTGATGTGTACGCCAAGGAACTTTAAGCTTTCCACCTCCTCCACTACTGTTCTGTTGATGTTGATAGGTGCGTGCTCCCTCTGCTGTTTCCTGAAGTCTACGATCGGTGCCTTTTGTTGACGTCGAGTGAGAGGTTATTTTCCTGGCACCACTCTCCCAGGGCCCTCACCTCCTCCCTGTAGGCTGTCTCGTCATTGTCGGTAATCAGGCCTACTACTGTTGTGTCGTCTGCAAACTTAATGATTGAGTTGGAGGCGTGCGTGGCCACGCAGTCATGGGTGAACAGGGAGTACAGGAGGGGACTGAGCASGCACCCTTGTGGGGCCCCTGTGTTGAGGATCACCGAAGTGGAGGTGTTGTTTCCTACCTTCACCACCTTGGGGCGGCCGGTCAGGAAGTCCAGGACCCAGTTGCACAAGGCGGGGTTCAGATCCAGGGCCCTGAGCTTAATAATGAGCTCTTTAGGGTACTACGGTGTTGAGTTCTGAGCTACAGTCAATTAACAGCATTCTTACAAAGGTATTCCTCTTGTCCAGATGGGATAGGGCACTGTGCAGTGCGATGGCGATGGCATCGTCTGTGAATCAATTGGAGCGGTAAGAAAATTGAAGTTGGTCTAGGGTGTCAGGTGAGGTAGAGGTGATATGATCCTTAACTAGCCTCTCAAGGTACTTCATGATGAGTGCTACAAGGCGATAGTCATTTAGTTCAGTTACCTGTGCTTTCTTGGGTACAGGAACAGTGGTGGACATGTTGAAGCAAACGGAGACTGCAGACGTAGATAGGGAGAGATTGAATATGTCCATAAACACTCCAGCCAGCTGGTCTGCACATTCTCTGAAGATGCGGCTAGGGATGCCGTCTGAGCCGGCAGCCTTGAGAGGGTTAACATGTCGTACARGGAGAAGGAGAGCCCACAGTCCTTGGTAGTGGGCCGTGTTGGTAGCACTGTGCTAACCTCAAAGCGGGCGAAGAAGGTGTTTAGCTTGTCCGGAAGCAAGAAGTCAGTGTCCGTGTCTTGGCTGGATTTCCCTTTGTAGTACATGATTGTCTGTGGACCCTGCCACATACGTTTCGTGTCTGAGCCGTTGAATTGTGACTCCACTTTGTCTCTGTACTGACATTTTGCCTGTTTGATTGCCTTACGGAGAGAATAACTACACTGTTTGTATTCAGCCATATTCTCAGTCCCCTTGCCATGATTAAATGTGGTGGTTCGCGCTTTCAGTTTTGCCCGAATGCTGCCATCTATCCACAGTTTGTGGTTTGGGTAGGTTTAAATAGACACAGTGAGTAAAACAACTCCTATACACTTCCTGATGAACTCAGTCACGGTATCCGTATATTCGTCAACTGGACTACGCGGAACATATCCCAGGCTGCGTGAATAAAACAATCTTTAAGCATGGATTCCGATTGGTCAAACCAGCGTTAAATAGACCTTAGCACGGGTACTTCCTGTTTGAGTTTCTGCATATAGGAAGGGAGGAGCAAAATTGAGATTTGTCAAAGGGAGGATGGTGGATGGCCTTGTAGGCATTTAGAAAAGTTGAGTAGCAGTGATCCAATGTTTTTCCAGCGCGAGTGCGATAGTCAACGTTGGTAGAACTTCAGAAGCATTTTCCTCAAATTTACTTTGTTAAAATCCCCAGCTACAATAAATGCGGCCTCAGGATATGTGGTTTCCAATTTGCATAAAGTCTAGTGTAGTTCTTTGTGGGCCGTTGTGGTATCGGCTTGAGGGGGAATATACACTGCTGTGACTATAACCAAAGATAATTATCTTGGGAGGTAATATGGCTGCATTTGATTGTAAGGTATTCTGGGGTGGGGGGGATCAAAAGGACTTGAGTGTCTGTATGTTATCACAATCCCACCATGAGTAGTTAATCATGAAACATACACCCCCGCCTTTCTTCTTCCGGAGAGTTCTTTATTACTGCCTGCGCGGTGTACTGAGAACCCAGCTGGTGTATGGACGGGAACAGTATATCCCGAGAGAGCCATGTTACAATCCCTGATGTCTCTCTGGAAGCAGATCCTCACCCAGAGCTCATCTACTTTATTATCCAGAGAATGAACATTAGCGAGTAATATACTCGGAAGTGGTGGATGGTGTACACGCTTCCTGAGTCGGACTAGAAGTCCATTCAGAATACCTCTTCTCTGCCGACAGGGGTTTTGGAGCAGCCTCTGGAATAAGTTCAATTGCCCTGGGGGGTACGAACAAAGGATCCAATTCGGGAAAGTCAAATTCCTGGTCGTAATGGTAGTGAGTTACCACCTCTCTGATATCCAAAAGGCTAATAATGTAAGAAATAACACAAAAAAATGAAATACTGCAAGGCTGCTTAAGAGCTAGATGCAGAGCTGCCATATCTGTCGGCGCCATCTTAAAACCGTGCATGCRATGCAGTTGGCTCATGCACATTGTCTCCATGGTGATTTATATACAGTTGAAGTCGGAAGTTTACATACACTTAAGTTGGAGTCAATAAAACTTGTTTTCAACCACTCCACACATTTCTTGTTAACAAACTATAGTTTTGGCAAGTCGATTAGGACATCTACTTTGTTGCATGAACACAAGTCATTTTTCCAACAATTGTTTACAGACAGATTATTTCACTTATAATTCACTGTATCACAATTCCAGTGGGTCAGAAGTTTACATACACTAAGTTGACTGTGCCTTTAAACAGCTTGGACAATTGGACATAAATTATGTCATGGCTATAGAAGCTTATGATGGCTAATTGACATAATTTAAGTCAATTGGAGATTACCTGTGGATGTATTTCAAGGCCTACCTTCAAACTCAGTGCCTCTTTGCTTGACATCATGGGAAATCAAAAGAATCAGCCAAGATCTAAATAAAAAATTAAATCCACAGTCTGGTTCAACCTTGGGAGCAATTTCCAAATGCCTGAAGGTACCACGTTCATCTGTACAAAAATATTATGCAAGTATCAACACCACTGGACATGTGCGGTCATACCGCTCAGGAGGAAACGTGTTCTGTCTCCTAGAGATGAACGTACTTTGGTGCGAAAAGTGCAAATAAATCCCAGAACAGCAAAGGACCTTGTGAAGAAGCTGGAGGAAACAGGTACAAAAGTATCTATATCCACAGTTAAACAAGTTCTATATCGACATAACCTGAAAGGCCGCTCAGCAAGGAAGAAGCCACTGCTCCAAAACTGACATAAAAAGCCAGACTACGGTTTGCAACTGCACATGGGACAAAGTTGGTACTTTTTGGAAATGTCCTCTCTCTGACGAAACAAAAATAGAACTGTTGGCCATAATGACCATGGTTATGTTTGGAGAAGATGGGGGATGCTTGCAAGCCGAAGAACACCACCCCAACCGTGAAGCACGGGGGTGGCAGCATCATGTTGTGAGGTTGCTTTGCTGCAGGAGGGACTGGTGCACTTCACAAAATAGATGGCATCATGAGAAAGGACAATTATGTGGATATATTGAAGCAACATCTCAAGACATCAGTCAGGAAGTTAAAGCCTGTTCGCAAATGGGTCTTCCAAATGGACAATGACCCCAGCATACTTCCAAAATTGTGGCAAAATGGCATAAGGATAACAAAGTCAAGGAGTGGCCATCACAAAGCCCTGAACTCAATCCTATAGAAAATTTGTGGGCAGAACTGAAAAAGCTTTTGCGAGCAAGGAGGCCAACAAACCTGACTCAGTTACACCAAATCTGTCAGGAGGAATGGGCCACAATTCACCCAACTTATTGTGGGAAGCTTGTGGAAGGCTACCCGAAACATTTGACCCAAGTTAAACAATTTAAAGGCAATGCTACCAAATACTAATTGAGTGTATGTAAACTTCTGACCCACTAGGAATGTGATGAAATAAATAAAAGCTGAAATAAATCATTCTCTCTACTATTATTCTGACATTTCACATTCTTAAATTAAAGTGGTGATCCTAACTGCACTAAGACAGGGAATCTTTACCAGGATTAAATGTCAGGAATTGTGAAAAACGGAGTTTAAATGTATTTGGATAAGGTGTTGATAAACTTCCGACTTCAACTGTATCTCTCTGTTTTACATGGGAATACTTGGGAACAGATTTCCAAAATGAAAATCAGTTGGAGCTGATTTCCTGGTGTTTTTCCAGTCTTTTATGTACAACAATGAAAAATATATATAATAATTTCATATATGTATTTTTGCTTAGAGAACTGGGAGGAAGGAGGAGGGCACACTGATACTATACTCTGATCCCCCCGGGCCGCCTGTTGTGGAACCCTGCCCTAGAGGTAGTGTGTATGGTATGTATTCAAGAGTAGTATCAGTGTGTGTGTGTTTCTGTGTGTACATCTGTGTTTGAGAGAGCTTTAAGGGTGTGCTTATGTTTTCAGAAGAGGTGTGTGTGTGTCTGTGTGTGTGTTTAAGAACGGCTGAAGTGTGAATGGCGGGGTCTGAGGCAGAGTGTGTGTTTCGACACCCTTAGCATTCAGCTCTGCCTCCGTGAGGGCTCAATCTCCTTGCCTATCTGGTGGCCTTGGGGTGTGAAATTAAGTGAGATTTGTTGTGACAGCGGGAGTTATGTGGGTGGCATGTGAACCATCCGGCTAATCCACAACTCTCCCCCTGTCCCCCCTCTCCACCCTGGGGCCTGACCCTGCCGCCTGGGCGCTCCTGGGGCTGAGTGGCTGGTGGAAAACATGCCTCATTTATGGCCCCTGGTACGACGCTCTGGCTCAGCAGTTGGTAAACACTGATCCCCAGGCTCCTGCCTGATTGCCTAACATCCATGGCATCCGACCTCCTACTAACATACAGACAGACACACACTGATCCTCACACACACACACACACACACAACACACCACACACACACACACACACACACACACACACACACACACACACACACACACACACACACACACACACACACACACACACACAACACACACACACACACACACACATAACACACACACATGCATGGGCTCCTCCTTCCTCCCACACACAAACCTATCATCACCATACACACTAGGTTTGAGGAGCGGGTCTCCCGGCCCAGCAGGGGAGGCTTGCCTCCTCACACACAGGTTTATCTTAACAGCCTGCACACTGAGAAGAAAGAGAGAGGGAGGAGGGAGGGAATCAATAAAAGGCCATTACACCTCTGAGCGGTTGGGGTGTGGGAGGGCTGATAGGGAGGTGGATGATTCGTTTGTAAAGACCAACCACAGCTCTGATATACGTAGTAGGCCTCAAGGACAGACACAGATAGAAGGGGTTTAAAACACTCACACCCCGGGTGAACCATCCCAGGGTCGACACAGGACTTCTGCCTTGCTAGCACACGCGACCGCCCTCTTGAAGCATTTTACCAGTCGATGTCATGTGAAAAGCTAGCTATTCGCTGGCGCAAGTGGGGACACTTCAGGCCGAGAAGTAAGTTTCACACATCCCCATGTGCTACACATGCACAAACATACACACACATCAGGATGAGTAAGAAGGGTATTGATCTGTGCGCTTGGCTCCCTTTAAGCAGTGGGCTGTGTGGGAGCGTGCGTGCGTGAGGATGGCAGGCATGCTTTCGATTCACAGCATCACTGGGTATCGACCGGAGGAGGCTTAAGGACAGGGAAAAGACTGCCCAAATGCTGTTGAACACATTAAGGGGGTCAAAGGTCAACAAGAGAGTTCTCAGTGTCTGGAGGAGTCGGGTAAAAACAGGCTTGTATTATTGCTTTGTTATTGTGTTATTGTTAGGCCTCCTATTGTGGAATGACTCTGACCTCCTTGTGGTTAATCTGACATTGGGGATCAGGAGAGCTGATCCTGGATCTGTGATAAGGAGCTAAAGGTATAGCTCAGCCTGATACTATTCTCCAGGGCCAATCTCAATCTCTTCAGTTTGCTTTAGAGTCCCTAATGTTAGTCCACTGGGGCTGTCCATATCCAGGCTTACTTTAGAGTTCATCTATGGCCATCACTCTGTCTGAACATCCCTGCATTATTCATTGACTAGATACCATAATCCATGGAGACTCAAAGCTCTGCATTGCTTCTTGATGAGCCCATTGAGATGGATAGAATGCTAAGGAAAACTTTCCACTACCCAGAGGTCCCATGGTGGTCCACTTGTTCACCTGCATATAATTTTGAATCATTCCTCTAATTCATTTAAAATTGAAAATTATGTTTCATGGTCAGGTCATTGTAGAAAAACGCAGGGCACTAAATTGACCAATTCAAAACCAAGTGCTTCAGTCAATTCAAATTCACAAAGTTCAAATAAAAATATTACGTTTTACCTTCTTCTATTCTGCATACATTCATTCACACTGACATTCTCACATAGCCTACACAATCACACACCTCTAACCTATGGAAATAACGGAAAGCGAGGAGAGAGGAAAAAGTCTGTTTTCTGTATCTCCACACACACCAGAGAAATAAACAGTGTTTCCAACCAGTAAGTCCGATACATTCTGAGAATGTTATCTTTTTAATGGTTATGGCCAGGGATGGAGGCGGTATGCTCTGTTCATTATGTATCAGACACAGCAATGTATGGAGTGGAGCAGGAAGCTGGAAATGACTTGGCTGATAAACGGAATGACAAGAACCATATGTCAGTCAGGGAAAAAGCAGGAAAATGGCATTTCATCAACGACATCACTCACAGAGAAATGTCAGGAATTTACAACCTTTCTAGGGAAGGAAATAGTAGGCTAGTTGAATCATCAGTTTTCATAAGTCTACATCAAATCAAATGTAATTTGGTTTGTAAACAACAGGTGTAGACTAACAGTGAAATGCTTACTTACGACACAGAGATAAAAAATAAAAATAAATGTTAATAACACGAGTAAACTAATGGACAACAATACTTCTACTGCTACTTACAGCTATTTCACTAACATCTACGGTTCCTGTAGTTAAATAATTGTACATTCCTAATTGACGATTTTCACCCACAGCAGCCAATCCATCATTCATTCTGATCTTAACTCCAACCCTCCGAAGTCCACAGATTAACTAATCTTTCKCAGTATAATGCCATTTTGCTATTCCCTTTTGCAATATATCCCTCCATTTTACTATGTCTTACGAGGGTACTGAACCTCCCTATTTGTAACACTTCTACCAATATTGTCACACCCTGACCATAGAGAGCCTTGTTATTCTCTATTTTGGTTAGGTCGGGGTGTGACTAGGGGGGGGTGTTCCTATCTAGGTTAATTATTTCTATGTTGGCCTGGTATGGTTCCCAATCAGAAGCAGCTGTTTATCGTTGTCTCTGATAGGGGATCATATTTAGGCAGCCATTTCCCCACTGGTTTTTGTGGGATCTTGTTTTTGTGTAGTTGCCTGGGAGCACTGCATTTTGCTGCACATTTCGTTTGCTGGTTATTGTTTTTGTGAGTTTAATTTAATAAACATGTGGAACTATACGTACGCTGCGCCTTGGTCCGAGTATGATTACCACGACGATCGTGTGCAGATATTGCCCTAAAAATAAATACTTTACCCAAGAGTATAATGATATTTCTCATTGACTTATTGTGTTTTTTCAGATTCCKTAACAATACAATTTGCAGGTCCATCTGAACCCTGATATCATGACATAAGATCCATTCCTGGATCTGACTCCAAAAGCGAGCCACCAATMGACAGTATCAATAAATATGTTCTATTGATTATGTTTCATCGTGGCAGAGTCTGCACAAGGCTGACTGTTCAATGTCCCATATATTGAACATAATTTTTGTAGCAAGTATTTTATATAACAGCTTAAATTGAAACAAACAGATTAACATGTCTATTGATGTTTTAGATGTCAGTTCATAAACCCAATGCCAAGGTATTGGGACATCAAAAACCTGTTCCCAACTGACTTGAATTTTATTAGGTATTGCTGTCAAACGTTTTCACTTTAAGTGAAACTGATACATTTTTCGATGTATACTAATCATTTTAAGCCATTTATGCTTTTTAATGGGTGGCAGACAGACTAATTCTTACATTTTTTCTTTAAGTAATTGTCTCTTCCAATTTTGTGGCAGAGCCGCACTTAGTTATACTTTTGTATTGAACATGCAACCTTTATACACTGTTGTTTCCTTGTTGTAAGTTGCTTGTGTGACATAACTTACCATTCTTGTTTAAAATAGTATACCCTTTCCAAGTTTAGTTTTTTTCTCTATCAGTATTTTGGAGTTTAGACATATTATTTGCTATAACATTAGATCTGCCTTTTCTGGAGGATGAAATTGAAATTGTAGCCAACTCTGTATGACTTAAAAAGGAGGATACTTTAAACATGGATTCATTGTCAATCCAKCAAAAATGTAAGGTTTTAATCTAAAAAAAGGCAAAGAGCCCACTCTTAAAAATTGTATGGGTTTCTTTTAGAAGCTTGCTAAAAAAACAATTTGGTTTTAAATGACATTTCGGTACAATGGAGGCTTTAACTCTTAGGGCTAGGGGCAGTATCCTGAATTTCCAGATGACTGACATGTCCAAAGTAAACTGCCTGTTACTCAGGTCCAGAAGCTAGGATATGCAAATAAATGGTAGCATTGGATAGGGAACACTCTGACGTTTCTAAAGCTGTTAACATAATGTCTATGAGTATAACAGAACTGATATGGCAGGCAAAAACCTAAGGAAAATCCATAATTWTTTGGGAAGTCACAGGCCTTTTCAATGCTAGCCTATGGGATATACAATAAAATAGGCCCCAGATTGCAGTTCCTATGGCTTCCACTAGATGTCAACAGTCTTTAGAATGGGTTTCAGGCTTGTTTCTTGAAAAACAAACAGGTAGTTGTAGTTTATCCAAGCAGTGTTGCCAACTTAGCGACTTTGTCGCTATATTTAGTGAGTATTCAGACCCCTCTAGCAACTCATTTTCCAAAAATTGACTAGCGACAAATCTAGCGACTTTTTCTGGTGTTATTGGAGATTTTTGGAGACTCTGACGTGAAAGCGCTTATCGTTCTTACTCTTCTCAGCGAGCAGCGGGTGCTGCCGTGGGCCCCACCCCGTCCCAAAGCACTCACAGACGGCTCAGTCCTCGCGCTGCAGTCAGAGCATGAATAGCGCATGCGGGAAGCCGAAGCTGGCTTACATTTAGGGCGGGATGTAAATATAAAATGTTATTTGTCTAAAATAAATCACTGCACAAAAATAAATCACTGCATTTGACTCACACAGCCTCAGTCACGTAGTCACCTTGTCCACTGTGTGTGTGCCTCTCTGTGACATAAGCTAAACATCTAGCTGGCCCAGTCTAAACATTACACTACACAGGAGTGGGAATCAAACCCTGATTTTAAAGGCTGGTTGAAGCCATTTATTGGAGATGATACACGGGCATACTGCCTGTATTGTAAGGCTGATTTCTACGCCAAACTTAGTGATGTAAAAAAACACATGACAACTCAAAAACATACTCAAAAGGCAAAGCCTTATAACAGTTCCACCCAAAACAAGCTGCCATTTATGGTTTAAAAAATTGACTCTGCAAAAAAGGCTGAGGCCACCATGGCATTAGCTATCGCTGAACATTGTTCCATGCTGGCATGTGATCACATTGGAGAAGCATGTAGAGCTGCTTTCTCAGACTACACTGCTGCTACTAACTTCAAAATGCACAGGACAAAGTGCACAGAAATGATTAATGGTGTTCTAGCACCATACTTTCTGAAAAAGTTGGTCGCAGATGTGGGTGACCAGCGTTTCAGCCTCCTCCTCGATGAGTKCACYGYTGTWAGTGTTTCTAAGTACCTGGGGGTTGTGATAAGGTACTTTAGTGACACCAAGCAGACTCTCTGGGGCTTGTTGAGTTGGAGGGAGGAGATGCCAAATCTATAGCCCGGGCTGTTGTGGCTTTCCTCGAGAAGTGTTGTCTTAAAAAAGAGAAACTCCTGGGGATAGGGCCTCTGTCTCTGTTATGACGGGGATTAACAATGGGGTCCATAAAGTGCTGAAGGAGGAGTATGGCCTCAAATATCTGGTTCTTATTCGCTGTGTGTGCCACTCTCTGCAGCTTGCTCATTTGTAGATCTAAACATATTTAGGGTGTTTTTTACTCACTTTTTGTCTCTCCCATGATGTTATTGCTCTCTCCTACAGCGTCCATCACAATTACATGCACATGACCAATTATGCAAATTAGGTGACAATGTCATTTAGCGACTTCTAGTGACTTTTAGGACAGCCAATAGCTACTTTCCTTACTGAGGAGTTGGCAACACTGTATCCAAGGTGTTCTCATCACGACACATTGACTTTTGGTGCGCGTGAACGAGTGCGCGCTCTTCGTTATTTTCCTTTTCTATTGAACAACGTTCTTTCCGTCTGAAATATTGTCGTTTATTTACATATTAGGGTACCTGYGGATTGATTAGAAACATTGTTTGACTTGTTTGGACGAAGTTTACCGGTAGCTTTTTGGATTCCTTTATATGCATGTTGAAGGAGTGGATTACTGAAATCAATGGCACCAACTAAACTGACTTTTTGGATATAAAGAAGGACTTTATCAAACAAAATGAACATTCATTGTGTAGCTGTGACCCTTGGGATTGCAAACAGAGGAAGATCTTCAAAGGTAAATTATTTATTTTATCGCTATTTGTGATTATTGTGAAGCCGGTGCTGGTTGAAAAAGTATTTTGATGTGGGGCACTGTCCTCAGATAATCAGATGGTATGCTTTCGCTGTAAAGCCTTTTTGAAATCTGACAAAGCGGTTTGATTAACAAGAAGTTAAGCTTTCAAATGATGTAAGACACTTYACTGTGTGCTCGATTTTATACATCTGTGAGCCATGGGTGTGTCTGAAATAGCCAAATATACTAATTTGAAGGGGTGTCCACATACTTTTATATATATTTGTCATTCTCAATCTAATCTCTGTTTTTTAGATAAATTAAACCCGATCTTTCCTGAATAAGTTCCTCAAACTTGTTTTGTTTTATGTCTAGATTATTCYGGGCTTCTGTTTTACATTTATCCACACCATTCATGTGCAATGTTAGATTTTCTATTTCTGCTGTAAGCCTTTTCTCTGCTGATCAATACTGTTTTTTGGGGGATGAAAATTGAATTGAATAGCATCTAAATACACACTTAAAGGCATACCATACAATATGTMGGTCCACTGAACCTGCAAAAAGAGTAGGATGTTATGAATTCCTTGATTTATTTTGTAAAGCAATGTCAGTCAACAAACCCTGGTTAAATTTCCAATATCCCCACACTCATGTAAAGTCTGTCATAGTTACTTGGAGGGCTATAAGCTGATGGTATGATCGCATTCGATCCTCAACCCATAATTTTTTCAATTTTGGCACCATAGAAAAGGATACCAGAAAATAATCAATCAATCTGACTAGCTTGATTAACCTCTACTGGTGTCAGTAGAGGAGGTGTTACACCTATTGAAGTAATTACCCATTGGTAAATCTCCAGGTTATGATCTTGCAAATGTATGGAAGCATGCTAAACTGTGTCCTATCCCAAAAGACAYCAAATAACCCATTACTACTGCCAATTGTCAACCAATTAGTCTACTCCCTTCACTCAGTAAGATATTGGAGGGTATTGTRAGTAGACATATATGGGAGTACATGGAAAAGAATGATCTGATTACAGCCGATCAGCATGCTTACCACAAAAAACATTCCACTACCACTGCGTTGGTTGACATGACTGACCAAAGGCTCAATGCTATGGATCATGGCAGGTTTGTGGGTGCACTATTTTTAGATTTTAGTGCAGCATTTGATTTAGTGGATCCTAAAATAATTTTGACAAAATGATTGCATTATGGTTTTAAGGAGGTAGCATTGACTTGGGTATAGTCATATCTAACTGACAGGAAACAGTCCACCTATATCAATGGTTCATTTTCTTCCCCTCATGTTTTAAACTGTGGAATACCGCAGGGCAGCTGCCTTGGGCCACTTCTTTACTTAATATATATACCAACAACCTTCCTTATGCCTTATCTGAAACTCAAGCTACTATATTTGCAGACGATACTACAATTTATACAGCAAGACAATCAGTTCAACAGGTACAGCAATCTCTACAAGTAGATTTGGAAAATATCAAGGAGTGGGTTTGCCGGTACAAACCTTTTTAAAACACCAAGAAAACCAAAGTTATGTTGGTCTGTTCCACCAGGAAAAGGCAAACACAGCATGGGATACATTTAAGTATGGGGGTGTACAAATTGAGGAAGTGGCAGAAACCAAACTACTAGGGGTGCAGCTAGGCAACTCCTTATCATGGTCGCCTCAAACAACTAATCTATGTAAAAAAATATAAAATAAATGCATGCATGATCAGAAGGATAGCTAAATATTTACTGGGAAAGATTCTTAAGCAAACAACCCAAGCATTAATTGAGAGTCAGGTGAACTACTGTTCTGTGTTCTGTGGACATGCATCAGCAAGTCAAATTAGGAGGCTGCAGATCGCACAGAACAAAGCAGCAAGGATTGTTTTAAAGGTGGAGATATGGTTCTTCTGTTGTAGTCATGCTCAATGCTCTTGGTTGGTCATCAATCAACAAGATAATTGAAAAAACATGCTTATTATATTTCATAATATAAACCATTTAAATTGGCCAAACTCTATTCACAACAATATTCAGTTGGTAAGAGACAGATATTCAGTAAATACTAGGAATAGATTGTCCACCATCTCTGTGTTATCCAGACAGAAAAGAGAAATAGGCTAAATAACATTTCGATTTAGAGCAATAAAGAAATCGAATAATGTTTCTAAGCAAACCAGAAACCTTTCAATATATAAATTCAAACAATACTTTAAAAKCATTTAAATATAATACATAGGAAAGTTGTGCTGGACTATGGTAGATGAAGAATCAATCTTTCTTTTTAGACTGTTAGAGTATTTATCTGGTCAATATGTCAGTGTATTATGTCTGTTTGTAACAGTATATTATATGTGAAAATGTGATCGTACTATGAATTGTATTTTAATGCTCTTGGAAAATAATAAATAAATAAAAATACAAAATAAAAATATATATCAAATCTACGGGATAGGTGTCCCTAAACTGGTACAGTTGTTGCTAACGTGCGCTAATGTGACTAGAATGACGCTGTATACAACAGCCAACTTTCCGGGACATAGACATTCCGGGACATAGACATGAAACACATTTCTTTTAAATAAAACTCATGTTTTTTTGTTTGTATCATCTTTTACCAGATCTAATGTGTTATAATATCCAACATCAAATTCACATTTCCACAAACTTCAAAGTGTTTCCTTTCAAATGGTATCAATAATATGCATATTCTTGCTTCAGGTCCTGAACTACAGGCAGTTAGATTTGGGTATGTCAAATATCCGTCAATGTGTTATAATATCCAACATCAAATTCACATTTCCACAAACTTCAAAGTGTTTCCTTTCAAATGGTATCAATAATATGCATATTCTTGCTTCAGTTCCTGAACTACAGGCAGTTAGATTTGGGAATGTCAAATATCCGTCAATTCCAACGTGTCCATAATATTCGTAATCACTTTGAGCGCCAGGGTGATAGTTGGTAGTATGCCTTCACTCTCCATTGACTTACTTATAGCTAGTTTGTAGTCCCCTACCATTATAATAGAGCTATTTGTATCTTGGAGACTAATTCGATTATTATAAATATTTTCTAAGAAGTTTGGATCATCATTATTCGGTCACTATAGATGTATCAGTCATAACTGTTTATCATCAAGTAATATATTCAAGGCAATCCATCTTCCTCGAGGATCTATATTAATGGATTGTACCTCAAGATCCAAATTGTTTTTGAATACGATCATAACACCTTTTGAATTTCTTAACCCATGACTGGAATTGATTTTACCATCCCCTTCTTTTTTACAAGACCACTTCATCAAAAGATATTGAATGAGTTTCCTGAAGACAATAAATATGGCAATCCTTCTACTTTAGTCATGTCAAAACTGCTCTTTTTACTATCAGCCAAACCATTGGAATTATAGCTATACTTACAGTGCATTCAGAAAGTATTCATAACCCCTTGACTTTTTCCAAATTTTGTTGTGTTACAAAGGGGGATTAAAATAGATGTAACTGTATTTTTCTGTTAACAATGTACACATTGTCAAAGTGGAAGAAAACATTTGTAAAACAAATCTTATAAATAAGAAACTACAATATCTTGATTAGATAGAGTTGAAGTAGGAAGTTTACACACACCTAAGCCAAATACATTTAAACTCAGTTTTTCACAGTTCCTGACATTTAATCCAAGTAAAAATTCCCTGTCTAAGGTCAGTTAGGATCACCACTTTATTTTAAGAATGTGAAATGTCAGAATAATAGTAGAGAGAATGATTTATTTCAGCTTTTATTTCTTTCATCACAATCCTAGTGGGTCAGAAGTTTACATACACTCAATTAGTATTTGGTAGCATTGCCTTTAAATTGTTTAACATGGGTCAAATGTTTCGGGTAGCCTTCCACAAGCTTCCCACAATAAGTTGGGTGAATTTTGGCCCATTCCTTCTGACAGAGCTGGTGTAACAAGGTCAGGTTTGTTGGCCTCCTTGCTCGCACACGCTTTTTCAGTTCTGCCCACAAATTTTGTATAGAATTGAGGTCAGGGCTTTGTGYTGGCCACTCCAATACCTTGACATTGTTGTCCTTAAGCCATTTTGCCACAACTTTGGAATAATGCTTGGGGTCATTGTCCATTTGGAAGACCCATTTGCGACCAAGCTTTAACTTCCTGACTGATGTCTTGAGATGTTGCTCCAATATATCCACATAATTGTCCTTTCTCATGATGCCATATATTTTGTGAAGTGCACCAGTCTCTCCTGCCGCAAAGCACCCCCACAACATGATACTGCCACCCCCGTGCTTCACGGTTGGGATGGTGTTCTTCGGCTTGCAAGCCTCCCCCTTTTCCCTCCAAACATAACGATGGTCATTATGGCCAAACAGTTCTATTTTTGTTTCATCAGACCAGGGGACATTTCTCCAAAAAGTACGATCTTTGTCCCCATGTGCAGTTTGAAAACCGTAGTCTGGCTTTTTATGGCAGTTTTGGAGCAGTGGCTTCTTCCTTGCTTTTCAGGTTATATCGATATAGGACTCTTTTTACTGTGGATATAGATACTGTTGTACCTGTTTCCTCCAGCATCTTCACAGGTCCTTTGCTGTTGTTCTGGGATTGATTTGCACTTTTCGCACCAAAGTACGTTAATCTCTAGGAGACAGAACGCGTCTCCTTCCTGAGCTGTATGACGGCTGCGTGGTCCCATGGTGTTTATTCTTGCGTACTATTGTTTGTACAGATGAACGTGGTACCTTCAGGTGTTTGGAAATTGCTCCCAAGGATGAACCAGACTTGTGGAGGTCTACAATTATTTTTCTGAGGTCTTGGCTGATTTATTTAGATTTTCCCATGATGTCAAGCAAAGCGGCACTGAGTTTGAAGGTAGGCCTTGAAACACATCCACGGGTATACCTTCAATTGACTCAAATTATGACATTTAGCCTATCAGAAGCTTCTAAAGCCATGATTTTCTGGAATTTTCCAAGCTGTTTAACGGCACAGTCAACTAGTGTATGTACACTTCTGACCCACTAGAATTGTGATACAGTGAATTATAAGAGAAATAATCTGTCCGTAAACAATTGTTGGAAAAATTACTTGTGTCATGCACAAAGTAGATGTCCTAACCGACTTGCCAAAACTAAAGTTTGTTAACAAGAAATTTGTGGAGTGGTTGAAAAACTACTTTTAATAACTCCAACATAGGTGTATGTTAACTTCCGACTTCAACTGTACAAGTAAGTATATAACCCCCTGAGTCAACACATCTTATAATCACATTTGGCAGCAATTATAGCTGTGAGTCGTTCTGGCTAAGTCTCTAAGAGCTTTCCACACCTGGATTGTGAAACATTTGCCCATTATTCTTTTTTAAATTCTTCAAGCTTAATCAAATTGGTTGTTGATCATTGCTCGACAACCATTTTCAGGTCTTGAATAGATTTTCAAACATTTAAATCAAAACTAACTCAGCCAATTAGGAACATTTTCTGTCTTCTTGGTAAGCAACTCCAGTGTAGATTTGGCCTTGTGTTTTAGGTTATTGTCCTGCTGAAATGTGAATTTATCACTGATGGAAAGCAGACTGAACCAGGTTTTCCTCTAGGATTTTGCCTGTGCTTAGCTCCATTCCATAAATGTTTTATCCTGAAAAACTCCCCAGTCCTTAACAATTTCAAGCATACCCATAACATGATGCAGCCACCACTATGCTTGAAAATATGGAGAGTGGTACTCACTAATGTGTTCTGTTGGATTTGCCCCAAACGTTCAACGCTGCGTTGAGACAATGATTATCGGTGCCCAAGCCATGCTCAGATAATTCCTACCATTTGTGTCGCTGAGTTGTCTTAGTGCTGCTGCAAATGTACATTGTCCCAGGTGCGTTGATACTCATAATGTAAGTAACCAAATGTATGTCCCTCTAACTCCCCTGAATGCCTCTGTCAAACCTACAGCTACTGTATGCAGTAATCATGCGCATATGAACCTGAGTTACACTGTTAGCACTGATGTGGTTTTCCCTAGTAGGAAGTCCACTGTGTTTAGTTCACCCTGCAATATCAGCTCGAACATAAATATCACTGTCATGTCTACCTCTGATAAGGCCCCCAGTAAAGCAATATAAACAATCAAGAATCCCAGAAAAGTGCTAAAAATAGCCGACATTAACATATGGAGCCTGAGAAACAAGGTTAATGAAATCAATAACTTGCTAATAACAGATAGCATTCATAAACTGACTATCTCTGAAACTCACTTGGATAATACCTTGGTAGCAATAAATGGTTTCAGCATCTTCAGAAGAACCAGGAATGCCAATGGCAGAAGTGTTGCCGTTTATGGTCAATGTCATATTCCTGTAAAGCTTGTCAGATGCTGTTGAAGTTATATGGCTACAGATTCACCTGCCTCGATTTGCAGACGTAATGTAAACTGAGAAATCATGTGACTAAACTGAACAAAAAGAAGAAGAAACTGTACTATGAAATAAAGATAATAATTATATAAATAATGATAGTAAAAAGCTTTGGAGCACCTTAAATGACATTTTGGGCAAAAATGCGAATTTGGCTCCATCATTCATTGAATCAGATGGCTCATTCATCACAAAACCCACTGATATTTCCAACGGCTTCAATAATATTTTCCATTGGCAAGATTAGCAAACTTAGGCATGACATGCCAAAAGCAAATTCTGAACCTACACATCCATGCCTACCTGATCAAATTATGAAAGACAAGCATTTTAATTTTTGATTCTGTAAAGTGAGTGTGTAAGAGGTGAAACAATTATCAACAATGACAAGCCACCTGTGTCTGACAACTTGGATGGAAAATTACTGAGGATGATAGCGGACGATATTGCCACTCATATTTGCCATCTCTTCAATCTAAGCCTACATGAAAGTGTGTGCTCTCAGACCTGGAGGGAAGAAAAAGTAATTCCGCTACCCAAGAATAGCTCAAACAGCTGACCAATCAGCCTGTTACCAACCCTTAGTAAAAATTGTATTTGACCAGATACAATGCTATTTCACAGTAAACAAATGAACAACATATTTTCAGCATGCTTATAGGGAAGGACATTCAACAAGCACAGCACTTACAGTGGGGCAAAAAAGTATTTAGTCAGCCACCAATTGTGCAAGTTCTCCCACTTAAAAAGATGAGAGAGGCCTGTAATTTTCATCATAGGTACACTTCAACTATGACAGACAAAATGAGGAAAAAAAATCCAGAAAATCACATTGTAAGATTTTTAATGAATTTATTTGCAAATTATGGTGGAAAATAAGTATTTGGTCAATAACAAAAGTTTATCTCAATGACTTTGTTATATACCCTTTGTTGGCAATGACAGAGGTCAAACGTTTTCTGTAAGTCTTCACAAGGTTTTCACACACTGTTGCTTGGTATTTTGGCCCATTCCTCCATGCAGATCTCCTCTAGAGCAGTGATGTTTTGGGGCTGTTGCTGGCAACACGGACTTTCAACTCCCTCCAAAGATTTTCTATGCGGTTGAGATCTGGAGACTGGCTAGGCCACTCCAGGACCTTGAAATGCTTCTTACGAAGCCACTCCTTCATTGCCCGGGCGGTGTGTTTGGGATCATTGTCATGCTGAAAGACCCAGCCACGTTTCATCTTCAATGCCCTTGCTGATGGAAGGAGGTTTTCACTCAAAATCTCACGATACATGGCCCCATTCATTCTTTCCTTTACACGGATCATCGTCCTGGTCCCTTTGCAGAAAAACAGCCCCAAAGCATGATGTTTCCACCCCCATGCGTCACAGTAGGTATGGTGTTCTTTGGATGCAACTCAGCATTCTTTGTCCTCCAAACACGACGAGTTGAGTTTTTACCCAAAAAGTTCTATTTTGGTTTCATCTGACCATATGACATTCTCCCAATCTTCTTCTGGATCATCCAAATGCGCTCTAGAAAACTTCAGACGGGCCTGGACATGTACTGGCTTAAGCAGGGGGACACGTCTGGCACTGCAGGATTTGAGTCCCTGGCGGCGTAGTGTGTACTGATGGTAGGCTTTGTTACTTTTGGTCCAGCTCTCTGCAGGTCATTCACTAGGTCCCCCCGTGTGGTTCTGGGATTTTTGCTCACCGTTTTTGTGATCATTTTGACCCCACGGGTGAGATCTTGCGTGGAGCCCCAGATCGAGGGAGATGATCAGTGGTCTTGTATGTCTTCCATCCTAATAATTTCTCCCACAGTTGATTTCTTCAAACCAAGCTGCTTACCTATTGCAGATTCAGTCTTCCCAGCCTGGTGCAGGTCTACAATTTTGTTTCTGGTGGTCCTTTGACAGCTCTTTTGGTCTTTGGCCATAGTGGAGTTTGGAGGTTGACTCTTTGAGGTTGTGGACAGGTGTCTTTTATTACTGATACAAGTTCAAACAGGTGCCATTAATACAGGTAACGAGTGGAGGACAGAGGAGCCTCTTAAAGAAGAATTACAGGTCTGTGAGAGCCAGAAATCTCTTGCTTGTTTGTTATGTGACCAAATACTTATTTTCCACCATAATTTGCAAATAAATTCATAAAAAAATCCTACAATGTGATTTTCTGGATTTCTTTTTCTCATTTTGTCTGTCATAGTTGAAGTGTACATATGATGAACTTTACAGGCCTCTCTCATCTTTTTAAGTGGGAGAACTTGCACAATTGGTGGCTGACTAAATACTTTTTTGCCCCCACTTACACAAATGACTGATCATTGGCTGAGAGAAGTTAATAATGAAACGATTGTGGGAGCTGTTTTGTTAGACTTCAGTGCAGCTTTTGACATTATTGATCATAAAATGCTGCTGGAAAAATGTGTGTGTTATGGCTTTACATCCCCTGCTATATTGTGGATCGAGAGTTACCTGTCTAACAGAACACAGAAGGTGTACTTTAATAGAAGCCTCTCTAACATATTGCAGGAAGTCAGGCATTCCCCAGGGCAGCTGTCTAGGCCTATTACTTTTTTCAATCTTTACTAATGACCTGCCACTGGCTCTGAGTAAAGCCTAAATCTTGTAATGAATAATGTGGAAATTGAGCAAGTCGAGGAGACTAAACTGCTTGGAGTAACCATGGATTGTAAACTGTCATGGTCACAGGGCCGTCATTATGGGCAGACCTTAGAGGGCTTGGCCCGCGATACCGTAACTTTTTGCCCGTCCAAATAAAATGTTGACCTTTTGACCCTATTGGGTCCAGCTTTAAATGATGTTCAGCTTATAAAGGCCTCATAACGCCTTCACAATGCCTTCATAAGCACTACATAAATGTGTAACAAAGCACATATAACCATATGTCATGCTTTATAAATGGTTCACAAATGTGGCATAACTGTGTGACATAACCCACATGTCAAATGTGACATAACCCACTATGTCAAACACGATATACATTATAAAGGGTTACATGTTGTGCTGAAGGATGGCACATGCTCTAAAGTGAAGTCATGTTAGTCACATTATACCTAATCTCGTTCCCAGACTCTTCCGCCCAAATGCGCGGAAGGTCTGGTAGACCAACTCATCAAACTTGGCCTTCATTAGCCAACACAGAGTTCTGGGAGAAGCATTACTCATTGGCTTAATCTACCAATCAATCATCTCCCACAACACCTTCCCCCACGTGTCGTGTGCACCTCGGCAATAAAGACGTTGTATTTGTAACTCTCTTTGTGATAGTTTCCCCCAGAAGCGTGACACACGTTCCGTCAGCGGAACAGTTGTAAATCATGCAGCCAATTACATCAAGAGCGCAGATTTTAGAGCAACAACAAATGTCGGTACATAGAAGTGTCTTAAATCGTCTGAAAGCTTAAATTCTTGTTGATATAACTGCAGTGTCCAATTTACAGTAGCTATTACTGCGAAAACAATGCCATGCTATTGTTTGAGGAGAGCTCCTAAGAACAGAACACTTTTTTCAACGTGATAGGTTTGATGAATTCACCTCTGAAGGTGAAATGTGTACTTACATTCTGAAATCTTGCTCTGATTTATCATCCAAAGGGTCCCAGAGATAACATGAAGTGTCATTTTGTTAGATAAAATCCTTTTTCATATCCTAAAAAGGTCCATATAACACGCACAATCTATTTTGTATTTCCACTCGTTCAATTTGCAAACAAACTTGAAGGACTGTATCAATAAGCACCAATCGGGATCAAACAAAGCTAGCTAGATAGCAAATGAGCTGGGCTTTACGGGAGTATCCGGAAACCCCGTCTCGGTTGCAAAATGTAGGCGCTAACCTTTTGCAACAGCATGCCTTTTCCTTTTGGACACAACGTATAAGACTATTCAGAGTTATGAACGTATGAAAACTGGTTGTTTTGCAAATGTTGAACTTATAATATGGCTACTAATACTTGGAAAGCTAAATCAAAGTCCAAGTATACAGATTTGACGATAGTCTTGCAGAAAAATGGCATATGAATGCGAATGTCTCAMTCACGATTTGCCCAAATGTACCTGGGAACTTGACACTAAAAGTTTTTGTTGTTCAGTCATTTTTCAAGTTATCCATCCATGAAACTTTGCACACTGCTTTCATCTTGTGGACACTATTGGAATTACAACCAGAGTGATGGCTATAACTATGACCTTTCTTTTGCATTTCAAAGATGGTGGTAGAAATGTTCTTCTACCAGATCTATTGTGTTATATTCTCCTACATTAAATTCACATTTCTACAAACTTCAAAGTGTTTCCTTTCAAATGGTACCAAGAATATGCATATCCTTGCTTCAGGGCCTGAGCTAGAAGCAGTTAGATTTGGGTATGTCATTTAGGCAACAAAAAAAAGAAAAAGTGGGCTATCCCTAGATTTTAAGTTGTAGTCCTTCTTCTTCTTGATGAAGCCATTAGCTAGCTAGCTAGCTAGCTATGTCCTTTGATAATTAGCTAGCTGGAAAGTAGGACATGTTTTTTTCCCCCTTGCATCCAGGGGGAATGGTTTCACTAGATAGCACAGCCACAAAGTCGAAATTTGATTTTTTTAAATTCAAGAAAACAAAACAATGCTTAATTTAACATTAGGTTAGGCATAAGGTTAGGACTGAGGTTCGAGTTAGGTTTAAAATAAAATTTTAAGAAGAGGAATTGTGGAAATGGGCAGGGTTTAGCCATAATTATTACTTTGTGGCTCTGTTAACTAGTGAAGAACACAGGGAAGGTTTTTGCTAGCAAAGGACACTTAATATTTTTTTTCATTAACCTTTATTTAACTAGGCATTTCAGTTAAAAACAAATTCTTATTTACAATGACGGTCTACCAAAAGGCAAAAGGCCTCTTGCGGGGACAGGGGCTGGGATAAAAAAAAATATATATATATAATATATATATAGGACAAAACATACATCACGACAAGAGAGACAACATAACACTACATAAAGAGAGACATAAGACATAGCATGGTAGCAACACAACATGACAACAACATGGTAGCAACACAACACGGCAGCTGCACAACATGGTAGCAGCACAAAACAGGGTACAAACATTATTGGGCACAGACAACAGCACAAAMGACAAGAAGGTAGAGACAACAATACATCATGCAAGCAGCGACAACTGTCAGTAAGAATGTCAATGATTTGAGTCTTTGAATGAAGATATTGAGATAAAACTGTCCAGTTTGAGTGTTTGTTCTATCTCGTTTCAGACGCTAGCTGCAGCGAACTGAAAATACGAGTGACCCAAGGATGTGTGTGCTTTGGGGACTTTAAACAGCATGTGACTGGCAGAACGGGTGTTGTATGTGGAGGATGAGGGCTGCAGTAGATATCTCAGATAGGGGGGAGTGAGGCCTAATAGGGTTTTATAAATAAGCATCAACCAGGGGGTCTTGCCACGGGTATACAGAGATAACCAGATTAAAAGAGTATAGAGTGCAGTGATGAGTCCTAAAAGGACTATTGGTAGCAAATCTGATGGCCGAATGGTAAAGAACATCTAGCCGCTCGAGAGCACCCTTACCGGCTGATCTATAAATTATGTCTCCGTAATCTAGCATGGGTAGGATGGTCATCTGAATCAGYGTTAGTTTAGCAGCTGGGATGAAAGAGGAACGATTACTACAGAGGAAACCAGGTCTAGATTTTACTTTAAGGACAGCCTGATGACTAATACTTTACTCAGTAAGGTCACTCCCATAGAATTCTAGGGTCACTACCAGTAAGGCTAACTTTGAATGGTTGATATCCCAGGCTTATATGTGCTGTCTGTGCAATAGCCTGGAGACGACATTATACCAAGAAACATGTATCTTGATGAAAGCCCCCAAAATAGGCAAATTGAAAGTGTCTTTCTTCTAGAACACCTCAGTCAAACAACACGCACACAACAATGTAATGAGCCATACCGTGTGATGCTGGGCCCAGTCAGGTCTTTGACACATTCACTCCCCCACTGAAAGATCAGCCACAAAATGTTGGCATCATTGTAACAGGTTGTAATCAAGCCCTGGTCTCCAGCATGGGAACAGAAGAGGAATACCTGGTGCAGTAGTCTCAGGTTGGACTACTCCAAATCATCTTGGCTCTAACACACACACGCACACACGCACACACACACAGCACACACACACGCACAGACACACACACAACAACACATCACACACAACACACACAACACGACCACACACACACACACACACACACACACACACACACACACACACACACACACACACACACTTTACAGGTCCATCAATCCATCTAAATATCTCTCACACCCTACAGTAACCTGTGGATCATGAGAGAACCGTCATAAATCCGCAGAATGTTTCTAACCTATTAAATGACTTTTTTTTTAAATTTAACCTTTATTTTAACTAGGCATTTATGTAGTGTCCTGTAATACTTGAAGTGAGACACATTCGGTCAGTCATAACACATCCATAAAGACTCTATATTGCATGACACTGTACTTTAAAGTCAGACCCCGTTGGTCATTTAGTTAATAAATAAAGGTTAAATAAAAATGGAAAATACAATTTATAATACATACATTAAATGCCTTGTGTCATATGACGCTGTACTTATAATAAAGTCAGGCACCATTTCCTGGTTGCTAAAATTCAAATCGTTTGTGTAATTTCAGTTGATGTGACAAAACAAACAATGCATAGTGTAGCGAATCATTATGCATTCTAAACTGCTGTGAAATGTATTTTCAATAACCCAAAATATTGTATTTTCAACTGTTTGAAGTTGGTGTACAAAACCGAAAGCAAAAGATGCAAAAACTAAACATAAGAAAGTGAAGCATAGAAATAGTGCACACAGAACATATCTCCCGCTTCTTAGACCTGCTTTCTATGAGAATGACAGATCGGGCCTCCCAAAAGTTACATATTGCAGCTTTAATGTAAACAGAAATGTATTAACACTTACTAAATTATCACTAACAGCTAAAACATATAAAAATGTAAGTTTAAACTATACATTTCCTTTTATTTTTAAATGTTTTAAACAATATGAATACATAACATTTCAAAAAGTATTGCACCAGAACCTCCGGAAAATCCTTTAGATTCACATTCTTATATTTCTCTTTCATTTACAAATCTCATGACGTGACAATGAGATGTGGCTGTATCTAAGGGGATTTTTATTTTGTTGAGCCTGCTACCTAGTAAAATGTCATATTGGTATAGCTAGCTAACTAGCTTAGGCTGCTAACATTAGCTAGCTATCTAGCAATTGCTTTGAAGTCACCAAAATTATTTGAAATAACGATTGAGGTAGTTATGTAATCTAACCCAATGCTCAACAAACCAATTTAAATTACAATAAATAAAGGTTAACTTACTCATTTTTCGTTGTCCAGTGGCACCACATGTGGGCTTTTGATTTGAGAACTCCATCACATGAGCGCTTACTGGGCTACATAAACATCTCTAACCAAACAACAGTGCATGTGCACTGAATTAAAGGGTATCTACACTCAAAAATAAAAGTTTCTTCGATTTTTCACAGAGACCTCAAAAGTGGTCACCTGATGCAGTTTCAGCATTGTTGTGAACACAGAAACTCAACTTCTGTTGTTTTTCTATTAACAAAAAAGTGAGAGAAAAAAATGGGAAAACCAGAAGAAATTAGGGAAATCCGTATCCTGGAAAAAACAAAACGGAAAATTGAATTTGGGAGAAAAAAACTGAATCAGGCAAAAAATATAATTGTATTTTAAAAGGCCCTACTAACGTGTTTTGCTGTGCATGACTGCACTTTAGAGAGTGTGTCATCCTGCAGCACAGCATTTTAGGGAATGTTGAGGTCAGGTCCAATATTAGCTATGCATCCAAGAGGGAAATATGTTAGGCCATCCTAGAAATGTTTTAGAGTAGTATAATATGTCATTTAGCTGAAGCTTTAATCCAAAGCGAATTACAGATATGAGTGCATACATTTTTATGTATGGGTGGTCCCGGGAAATCGAATCCACTATCCTGGCATTGCAAAGCTCTACCAAGATGCATGACAAGGTTATAAATGCTTTGTGAAGCCTCAATTGAATAGGATTTATAAAGCAATTATTAAGAGTCTGTGTGGAGGAGGTGCTTTCGCCAATCCTCACAGCCTGTGATCTGCCCATCAGGAAGTCCAGGATCCAGTTGCAGAGGGTGGTGTCCAGAGCCAGGGCTCTGAGCCTGGTGTCGAGCTTGAAGGGAAGAATAGTGTTGAATGCTGAACTTTAGTCAATGAACAGCATTCATAGATATTCCTCTTGTCCAGATGTGTTAGGGCCATGTGAATAGCGATGGAATGGCATCTTCTGTGGATCTGTTGGAGCAGTGGGTAACGTGATGATAGTAATTTGGGCATGTCACCTTGTTTTTCTTGGATACTGGGGTGATGGTGGTCTCCTTGAAGCAGTTGGGGACTACAGCCTGGGACAGGGACAGGTTGAAGATGTCAGATAAGACCCCCACCAGCTGATCAGCATACACTCTGAGGATGCGGCCAGGGATGCCATCTGGGCCGGCGGCTTTGTGAGCATTTACTCTTTAGAGAGTTTTCATCACGTCAGCCTCGGTGAGCAAAAACACCTGGTTAAGCAGCAAGAGTCTTCCTGGATGGCTCGGTATTGTCTGTCTCGAAGAGAGCGTAGAATGTGTTAAGCTTGTCTGGGAGGAAGGCTTCGGTGGGCACCACAGCTGGATTTGCCTTTGTAGTCTATGATAGTCTGTAGTCCTTGCCACATGCGTTGCGAGTCTGAGTTGTTGAACATCAATTCATGTTTGAGTCTGTATGGTCTTTTTGCATCCCTAAAGAATTTGCGGAGCTCGTACCTGCTTGCCTTGTATGCGTCCTGCGTCACTGAGTCATCGGGGTTCGTTCTGCTGACATTAAATGCTGCAGTACAGGCTTTCAGCATGGTGTGGATATGTCCATTCATCCAGGGTTTTTGGTTGGGGTATGTTCGGATCATTATTGTGGGTAAAACATCATCAACACAATTCCTAATGAAGCCTGTGACTAACGATGTATCTTTGAACATATTCCAATCTCTATTCTCAAAATAGTAGTCCTGCAGCATTGAATCTGCCTCCTCTGTCCAGCGCATCACTATTCTCTGTGTTGGTGGCTGCCTCTTGAGTTGCTGCTGCTTGTAGGCGGGGAGTAGGAGGCTTGATCTTAAGGGTAGGCTTTGTCAAAGAGGTGGGGCTTTATGAGGGACTGAAAGATGGTCATGGACTCAGAGTCACAGATGGCTAGAGGGAGTTCCAGAGCCAAGGATAAACCCTGGAGAAGGCCATGTTGCCGAAGCTCTGGAGCTTCYACGTGGGGATGACAAGGTGACCTGCTGTTGTGGAATGGAGTGCGCGAGGGGCGGAAGTAATTTGCTGACAATGGAGAACAGAGTKCTAGTTCTTATTGGAGCTGTTGATGATGTTGGAGAAGTAGGCAGACCTGGCAGCACTGAGGGCATCTCTGTAGGTGAAGAGGTGGAGTTTGTGGGCTTCAGCATGGTCAGTGAGCCCAGACTTCCTGCTCAGGTGCTCCAGGCGGCCAGCTTGCTTCAGGGAGCACATGTTGGTGATACTTTTGAAGAATTTGTTAAAAACGTGCTTGGTTAAAATMAATTKCKTCGGTATATGGTGGAGTCTGCATTTTAGCATCAGAAYCTCACAGGTCAMMTGAACAGGAGATCAAGATGTTTTCAACMTCTGTACWCCTTCYTCAGGTTTTTAATTAACAAAAATGAGGGATACTTTTATACATTTAAAAATGTCCTCTATTGATTCAGGGAGCAATCAAAATSAGAARACAAAACTTAKTTGGTAAATTAGTTGCACAKATCTGACCAATCACATCATGTTTAGCTTTGCATTCCCATTATGATTGGTTGTTGAACTCATATAGGAGACCATTTMAAAWATATAAKAGCCTCCTTAAGTTTTCATTCTGCGAACTCTAAAGGGCCGAAACAACTTCTCTGGTCTCTGTGGCATCGATATGAGTCAGAAACATGAATTATAGTGTCAAAATTGACTACAAAGAATAAATAGGACCGTTTTGGCCAAAAACTCAGTCTTGTCTAAAACTGAGTTTTGTAAGTAAGTTACTGGAGCACGACATACTGGAGGGTTGGGTATGGATTACTTACAGTACCTGCCCACTTTAGCCAATGATGCCCATTTGTTCAGAGACAACACGTTGTGGTCTGCCTGTCACGCCCTGACCTTAGAGAGCCTTTTTTATGTCTCTATTTGGTTTGGTCAGGGTGTGATTTGGGGTGGGCAATGCTTATGCCACCCTTTTAAAGCACAGCTTTATGTCATATTTGACCTAGTGGCATATGTCACATTTGACATTAGTGGTTAGGTCACACAGTTATGCCAGATTTATGAACCCTTTATAGAGCATGAGACAAATGGTTATAGATGATTTGTAACACATTTATGTAGTGTTTATGAAGGCTTTATGAAGCCTTTATAAGCAGCATGTCATTTAAAGTGGGACCATAATGGGTTATAATAATATATACCATTTAGCAAACACTTTTTATCCAAAGTGACTAATAGACATGCTTGCATACATTTTACTTATGGGTGGGCTCGGGAATATAGCACACAACCCCTGACAATGCAAGCACTATACTCTACCAACTGAGCTACAGTGGAAGGGGTTGATACATTTTTCATACGAGAAATTCAAGTCTGACATTTCAAAGTGGAAATTAAAAACTTCATAATCCTCAAATACACTACAAGTTCTCCTGCAACAGTGTGATCAAATTAATATCCTACATCTGTATAGTCTAGGGAGGATGGTGTAAAATACATGTACATTTGATTGGAAAAGAAAATTACATACAGTAATAGTAGGAAAGGAGAGACAGTAGAGATGGATCTAAAAACATATTGGTTATGACCAAATACCCATACTCATACTCACTTAAACTGCATACTATGTAGGCCTACCCATTGTCGTATACTATTTAGCACGTACTGTTTAGTAAAAGGTATGCAGTATGCCACAGCCGCAACGTAGTAGTGGCTCTTGTCTGGCTGAGCAGGTGGTAACCTATCCTACAAAACTAAAACAATCCATATGTTTAAATCAAAAGGCTTGATTAACATGACAACAATAACGCAGCCACATCCCGAGTCCCTGGTGCCGAAACATTCAGAAATCAAAGATGGTTAAGTATTTAGTTTAAATGCTCTGATGAAGGCCAGGAGAAAAATAAACACTTTCAATGAGATAACAGAAATCCACTGTGGGTAAAATGAAAGAAAGAAAGAAATACTTCTGTTTCCAAAGATGTAACCTACAATGCAGTACTCATGTTCATTTTAAAGAGAACAAAAACTACTTTTGAGCACCACCGCAGAAGCTTCCCTATTCTGCATCTTCCCGATTATGTAGCCTACTTTTGCCGTTTGGCAGCTTGAAGAGAACAAGTTTTCCAATGCGTTGTGGAAAGTGTGCATCAAATTCTACTAGATGAAGAGCCGGAATGAGTATGACATCCTGGCATTTAAACCATACTCGATTTTCAAAAATGCACATAATATAATACATTCTATTTTCGCATACTGAGAATGCATCATGTTTCCCACTATTCGTTGATTTCGGTAGCGCATCCCGACATCTACATTACATACTATTAAACCTAATTMTTTTGCATACTCAAATGGCCTAGTACTATTTAGGATGCAAGTATGGGTATTCGGACACGCCCCATTGAAGCTTGTCAAGCAGTAGAGGGAGCCAGGTGTGATTCTGTCTGTCTGTTTGTGCCAATGCCCACACACCGAGAGAGACATGGTCAGGCTACGTTTTTTCTACTCTTATTAACGCACTCACACACCATGCTGACAGCACTGGTTGGCCCATCCATTATTACTGTGAGACTCATCCCTGGCTTACATCTTACAAGTAGACCCGGTGGATATTACACTCTGCGCAATCATCAGCACGATTACACTCAGATACTGACGGGAGCTGTCTGCCTTGGCAGGGAAAACATCTAGGTGACAATCATCCCCACTTCTCTGGATATACAGTGCCACCTGTCTTCCCTCACCCGTCAACCTGTTGGTCCTTTGCCTGTGTGCCTCCCAACAGTCACCCACTTCCCGCAGAGAGAGAGAGAGAGAGAGAGAGAGAGAGAGAGAGAGAGAGAGAGAGAGAGAGAGAGAGAGAGAGAGAGAGAGAGAGAGAGAGAGAGAGAGAGAGAGAGAGAGAGAGAGAGAGAGAGAGAGAGAGAGAGAGAGAGAGAGAGAGAGAGAGAGAGAGAGAGAGAGAGAGAGAGAGAGAGAGAGAGAGAGAGAAAAGAGAGAGAGAGAGAGAGAGAGAGAGAGAGAGAGAGAGAGAGAGAGAGAGAGAGAGAGATGCATTTTACATTTCTAGTGTTGTGTGTCTCTGTTCACTCATTAGAAGATACAGCTAGTGTGACACCTTATATCAGAAACACTACCATTAGCATTTCACTCTCAAAGCTTGCTTTCTGTCAAACACTAATATTAGCATTATGCTCACAGTTCTATAGCATTCTAATCACTACCATTTAGTATTGAACTAACATTAGCCTCATGGACGAGGGCTATCATCTGAAATAACTGGGGTTTGCCCAAATGTGAGTGTTCCACGCTGTACCTATATTGGTGACATGACAGGTTATTACAAAATGATGAGGACAAACATATATTCATCCCAATGTCAAAGCCATGTGTAATGGCGAGGCGAGATGAGAGGAAAAAAGTCGAAAGGGAAAGCTGTCAACTATCAGTCATTTGTACACACAACTAGCAATCACATCACACCAGCCAGAGATGGCAGCTTCCCATCATTCATGCTCTCTCTGTCAGGAACTGTGTTTAGGTGATGACATAAAAGTCAATCACTGGTAATAGTAACCTAGCTAGCTAGCAGAGTGGGGCTGACATCCCGCTAGCATGCTAATTATCCTCTAAGAAAAATTTAATGAGATGACATAGCAGTCAGTCAGTTGTCATAGTGGCCTAGCTAGCAGAGTGGGGCTGTCCGCTAGCATGCAAAGTAAGCTGTCCTCTAGGAAGCATTAGCTGTCGTCATGTGAATTTAATACCCCTCATAGCTTAATTAAGTCCTTTAGTAGATATTTTGCATTTTAATTCACTGCTCTATCGTCCTGGTGTCGACAGCACTAGTTCTATCTTTCTGGCTCATCCTCTCTCTCTCATAATAAAAAGCTCTCTGCCCGTGCTCGCCCTCTCACGACACTGCTAGTCGCTGTGAGAAAAGCAAAGTAGGGAGGGAAAAGTCATCCCCGCAAACGCTCTCCAGATTCTGGTGAGGGTTTGTTTTGTTTCTGCTGAGAGGGCTTTACTGCTGCCCTCTCTCGCTCTGTGTTTTTCTCTCTCTCTGTCCCTCTCTCTATGTCCCTCTCCGTCTTTCTCTCTCTCTCTTTCTCTGTAAGGATTCTCTTTAAAAAAAGCAACATCTATGTGTGTCAAGATTCATTTCCAAGACTAGCTCTTTCGCTCTGCTTCTGTGTTTGTGTGGTTGTTTTCATGCAAGCTTTTGTTTGCTCTCCTCTTACTGTCAGACTCCTGCCCTCAGAGCAGCTCAGACAACAGGGCCTGAGTACATTACAAGGAAGGACCCAAGTTTATTATATTCAAAAGGCATGCAGAACCGCTAAGGGTCCTCTGCACATAAATAAGCTTGATCACAGATGCCCATTTTACCATATCGACTTTGGCATTTGTTCCAAACAGGAATCCTTGGGAAAGTACAGTGAAAAGAAAATAGCAGTGCTTTAATATTTAATCCCTAATAGGAATCAGAGACAAGTGGGTAACAAATACACAATAACCAAAAGCCAACAGATTATCAAGCCAACAACTTGTGTAATAAATCAATATTTAATTAATGAGAAGGGAATAAATTATTGGGTCCTGATGAAATAATCAATACTGGTATTTATTACTTCTACAAATGGCAGAATGCCCCCCAAATAAATCATTATTTCCTGATAACCAGGAATAATAAATTAGCAACTAAAATGTACATTTTCAAGCAGTGAACAGTAGAAGGAGTCAGGTACAGTACAGTTGGCTATCATACAGTATGTGAGTCATGTCATTTGTGAGAACCACAATCATTTCATAACAGATGTTTGCTATTTAATGGTCAAGAATCATTAAAACGTATTTATGTATAGTTCAGTCTGTACTCCAGACTCTAGGCTGTCACCGGCTTCATTAGTAAGTGCATAGACGACGTCGTCCCCACCGGGACCGTACGTACGTATCCCAACCAGAAGCCATGGATCACAGGCAACATCCACATTGAGCTAAAGTTAGAGCTGCCGCTTTCAAGGAGTGGGACACAAATCTGGACGCTTATAAGAAATCCTGCTATGACCTCAGACGAGCCATTAAACATACAAAACATCATTACGGGACTAAGATCGGAAACTTACTACGCCAACTCTGACACTTGTCGGATGTGGCAGGGCTTGCAAACTATCATAGATTAAAAGGGAAACCCAGCCACGAGCTACCCAGTGACGCGAGCCTACCAGAGGAGCTAAATGCCTACTATGCTCACTTCAGAGCAAGCAACACTGAACCATACATGAGAGAAACAACTGTTATGGATGACTGTGTGAGCTCACTCGCCGCAGCCGATGTGAGTAAGACCTTTGAACAGGTTAACATTCACAAGGCCGTGGGGCCAGATGGATTACCATCACGCATACTCAGAGCATGCACTGACCAGCTGGCAAGTATCTTCACTGACATTTTCAACCTCTCCCAGACCAACATAGTCTCATAGCACTCACATCTGTAGCTATGAAATGGTTTGAAAGGCTGGTCCTGGCTCGCCTCAACAACATCATCCCAGACACCCTGGACCCACTCCAGTTCTCATACCACCCCAACAGATCCACAGACAATGCAATCTCAATTGCACTCCACACTGCCCTCTCCCACCTGGCAAGAGCAACACATATGTGAGAATGCTCTTCATTGACTACAGACCAGCATTCAACACCATASTGTCTCCCAAGCTCATCACTAAGGCCAGGACCCGGGGACTGAACACTGTCCTCTGCAACTGGATCCTGGACTTCCTGACTGGCTGCCCAGGTGGCCCTCAACACAAGGGCCCCTCAGGGGTGCGTGCTTAGTCCCCTCCTGTACTCCCTGTTCACCCACTACTGCGTGGCCATGCAAGACTCCAAAACCATCATTAAGTTTAATGACAACACGACGGTGGTAGGCCTGATCACCGATTACTATAGGGAGGAGGTTAGTGACCTGGGAGTGTGGTGCCAGGACAACAACCTCTCCCTCAACATCAGCAAGACAAAGGAGCTGATCGTGGACAACACGACCCCATCCACATCGATGGGGCTGTAGTGGAGCAGGTCATAATTAACATGGCCCACACACACCAACACAGTCATGAAGAAGGCACGACAACGCCTCTTCCCCTTCACAAGGCTGAAAAGATTTGGCATGGGCCCTCAGATCCTCAAAGTTATCCAGCTGCACCATTGAGAGCATCTTTACTGGCGGCATCACCACTTGATATGACAAGTGCTTAGCATCCGACTGCAAGGCGCTACAGAGGGTAGTGCGTACAGTCCAGTACATCACTGGGGCCAAGCAGCCTGCCATCCAGAACTTCTATACCAGGAGGAGTCAGAGAAAGGTCCGAAAAAGACCACCACCACCAAGCGGTACCGATGCACCAAGTCTGGAACCAACAAGACCCTGAACAGCTTCTACCCCCAAGCCATAAGACTGCTAAATAATTAACCAGCTACCTAGACAAACACAACCTCTCAGATGGCGACCATGAGGTCGTCAGGTGAAGGTGATCAATTTGTCATTCCCTCTCTTTACTAAAATATACCCCTAAAATAGGAAAGAACTTGACTCTAAAGTTAAGAAATAACTGAAATGTTATGTTGGCAACTGCATGTTATGGCAAATACTAGATCGAGAAATAGAGTCAAACAAACACAACGAAACAACGCGACCATGGACCGATTAGCTGCCGACCCGACTAAAGTGAGTTTAGAGACACTACTATCAGAAATTACCACAGGCAATGATAAACTGTCTAAGCAGATGAATAAAATATCAGATGATGTCAAAACAAAGTCCAAACAGATATGACTGAACTGGGCATACGCGTGAAGGAGAACTGGGCATACGCGTGAAGAATGGGCTTAACCATGGAGAAATCCGTACGAGAAAATCTCAAGAAAACCTTTGCTTAACAAAAATACATCATTATGGGGCTTACTGAAAGATTAAATGGGATTGAAGACTTCAATAGTCATTAAAATCTTAATTTTGCAATTTTCCACCAAAATAATAAATAATACAAATAATAGCAAAACCACTGGGCGAGGAGAACTTCACACGGCTCCCACAATCAAGCGAGCACGTCAAACAGGCGGCCCGATTGGGGACAATACAAGGAACATCATTGTACCAAATCTCAYATTTGGAATCATCAGACCAAAGGACAGATTTCCAAGAGTCTAATGTCCATTGCTCGTGTTTCTTGGCCCAAGCAAGTCTCTTCTTATTATTGGTGTCCTTTAGTAGTGGTTTCTTTGCAGCAGTTCGACCATGAAGACCTGATTCACGCGGTCTCCTCTGAACAGTTGATGTTGAGATGTGTCTGTTACTTGAACTCTGTGAAGCATTTATTTGGGCTGCAATCTGAGGCTGGTAACTCTAATGAACTTATCCTCTGCAGCAGAGATAACTCTGGGTCTTCCTTTCCTGTGGCGGTCCTCATGAGAGCGTGTTTCATCATAGTTCTTGATGGTTTTTGCGACTGCACTTGAAGAAATGTTCAAAGTTCGTGACATTTTTCGGGATTGACTGATCTTCATGTCTTAAATTAATGGTGTACTGTTGTTTCTCTTTGCTTATTTGAGGTGTTCTTGCCATAATATGGACTTGGTCTTTTAACAAATCTTCTGTATACCACCCTTACCTAGTCACAACACAACTGATGGGCTCAAACCCATTAAGGAAAGAAATTCCACAAATGAGCTTCTAACAAGGCACACCTGTTAATTGAAATGGATTCTAGGTGACTACCTTATGAAGCTGGTTGAGAGAATGCCAAGAGTGTGCAAAGCTATCATCGAGGCATAGAGTGGCTACGTTAAAAAATTTCAAATATAAAATAGTTTGATTTTTTTTTAAATGTTTTGGTTACTACATGATTCCATGTGTTATTTCATAGTTTTGATGTCTTCACTATTATTCTACAATTAGTAGGTGTGTCCAAACTTTTGACTGGTACTGTAATATACATTATATTTGTTATTATTTCCAGCTCTTTGTTTGACAATTATATCATAATTATTTCATTACCTGAATCCCAAGGTGGAATGTACAAGAAATGTAGCTAGGTCAACTGAACATAGTTGATCAAATCTGAAAAACCTATTGAATAAATGGACACACTCGCTTTGACTCTATTTGTATTTGTTAAGGATGCCCATTAGCTGCTAGCAGCTACTCTTCCTGGGGTCCAGTAACATTAAGACAGTTCAATACAATTTAAAATATTCCATGGCATTACATTTCATAACACTTTTCACAGCACATTAAGTGTATGCCCTCAGGCCACTGCTCTACTATCACATATCTACAATACAAAATAAATGTGTACGTGTGTGTAGAGGCATTTCTTATCTTGTGTATGTGTGTCTGTGCCTGTATCTGTCTCTCTTCACAGTCCCCACTGTTCCATAAGGTGTATTTACATCTGTTTTTTAAAACCTCTACGGAATCTCCCCCCACGGGACGGTTGAACTAACGTGCGCTAATGTAATTAGCATGACATTTAGGTAACAAGAACATTTCCCAGGACATGGACATATCTGATATGGACAGAAAGCTTAAATTATTGTTAATCTACAGTAACTGCACTGTCCAATTTACAGTAGCTATTACAGTGAAAGAATACCATGCTATTATTTAAGGAACTTGCACCGTTATGTACTTGAAAATGTATTAATAAACCAATTAGGCACATTTGGGCAGTCCAACATTTTGAACAGAAATGCAATGGTTCATTGGACCAGTCTAAAACGTTGCACATACACTGCTGCCATCTAGTGGCCAAAATCAAAATTACGCCTAACCTGGAATAATACATTGTGACCTTTATCTTGCATTTCAAAGATGATGAAGTGGGGAAAAAATTATTTTTTTCTTTGTATTATCTTTTACCAGATCTAATGTGTTATATTCGCCTACATTAATTTCACATTTCCACAAACTTCAAAGTGTTTCCTTTCAAATGGTATCAAGAATATGCATATCCTTGCTTCAGGTCCTGAGCTACAGGCAGTTAGATTTGGGTATGTCATTTTAGGCGAAAATTGAAAAAAAAGGGTCCGATCCTTAATAATTTGATTCTACTGCTTGCATCAGTTACAGTACCTGATGTGGAATAGAGTTCCATGTAGCCATGGTTCTATGTAGTGCTGTGCGCCTCCCATAGTCTGTTCTTGACTTGGGGATTGTGAAGAGACCTTTGGTGGCATGTCTTGTGGGGTATGCTGTGTGCTAGTAGTTTAAACAGACACGTCGGTGCATTCAGCGTTCAACACTTCTTACAAAAACAAGTAGTGATGAAGTCAATCTCTCCTCCACTTTGAGCCATGAGAGATCTACATGCACAGTATTAATGTTAGCTCTCCGTGTACACCCAAGTGCCAGCCGTGCTGCCCTGTTCTGAGCCAATTGCTATTTTCCGAAGTCCCTTATTGTGGCTCCTGACCACACGACTGAACAGTAGTCCAGGTGTGACAAAACTAACGCCTGTAGGATCTGCCTTATTGACAGTGTTGTTAAAAAGGCAGAGCAGCGCTTTATTATGGACAGACTTCTCCCAATTTTAGCTAGTGTTGTATCAACATGTTTTGACCATGACAGTTTACAATCCTCAACTCCAAGCAGTTCAGTCGCCTCAACTTGCACAAATTCCACATCATTTTTTACCAGATTTAGTTGAGGTTTACGTTTTAGTGAATGATTTGTTAAAAATACAATGCTTTTAGTTTTAGAAATATTTAGGACCAACTTAGTCCTTGCCAACCAGTCTGAAACTAACTGCAGCTCTTTGGTAAGTGTTGCAGTGATTTCACTCGCTGTAGTAGCTGACAAGTGGTGAGTCATCTGCATGCATAGACACGCTTTACTCAAAGCCAGTGGCATGTCATTAGTAAAGATTGAAAAAAGTAAGGGGCCTAGACATCTGCCCTAGGGAATTCCCGATTATACTTGGATTATGTTGGAGAGGCTTCCATAGGTAACTCTGTATCCACAATATAACCAGTGGCAATTGTAGCATGTAAATCTTGGTGGGGCAAAAAAGAAAAATGGGATGCATGCCAGCAAAGCCATTATACAATATAACACTAAGCAATACATTAATTGGACTATAACAGTGACAAACGGTGCCCACAAACTGTTAGGGGCCAACATAAAGCTGTCCTAACAGCAGTCACAACATCTTACCACTGCTACACCTGGCTATCAGCGGAGCTTTGTCTGGCAGCGAAACAGTTCATTCAACCTCATTTACTGCCTTTTATAAAAAGATAACTGAAATAGCTGACTTGCTTTAACAAATGTGGTTTCTAATGACAATTGAGATGTACAAACTATGGCATAAGGGGACGACAAGCGGATAAATGTCACGCCCTGACCGTAGAGAGCTTTTTATGTCTCTATTTTGGTTTGGTCAGGGTGTGATTTGGGTGGGCATTCTATGTTCCTTTTTCTKTGATTTGTATTTCTGTGTGTTTGGCCGGGTGTGGTTCTCAATCAGAGGCAGCTGTCTATCGTTGTCTCTGATTGAGAACCATACTTAGGTAGCCTTTTCCCACCTGTATTTGTGGGTAGTTGTCTATGTGTAGTTGCATGTCAGKACTAGTTGTTTATAGCTTCACGTTCATTTTGTTAGTTTGTTTAAGTGTTCTTCGTTTAATAAAGAAGAATGTATTCCAATCACGCTGCGCCTTGGTCTCATCYTTACGATGAACGTGACAATAAAAGGCTATCTGTAATTTAAATMAAGACATTAATGAGCGAGCTAGGATGGACGTTGTCAATATAACTATTTGTTTAGCACTTTTGAATTGTAAAGCGACAGAATTCAGAACATGGGCCGTTCTTAGTGTACACCAAATCAGAACCGTAGCATAAATACAGGGCCATATGAGCAAACAATGGAAGCTCTTACAATATTCAATGATTACATTTCTCTAAAACAGGTGCACCACCAAGTCAGAACTGTAGGTGAAATTAAAAGGGATGAATAGACCAAATTATTAGGGTGAGGCACATGGGCTACTAACATCTTATCACTTAGTATTACTCCCCCCCCCCGGTCATGGCTCACATCAACAGCATCCTCCCGGACACCCTAGACCCACTCCAATTCGCATACAGCCCAACAGATCCACAGATGATGCAATKTTAATCGCACTCCACACTGCCCTTTCCCACCTGGACAAAAAAACACCTATGTGAGAATGCTGTTCATTGGCTACATTTCAGCGTTCAAAACCATAGCGCCCATGAAGCCCATCACTAAGCTAAGGTCTCTGGGACTAAACACCTCCCTCTGCAACTGGATCCTGGACTTCCTGACGGGCCGCCCTCAGGTGATAAGAGTAGGCAACAACACGTCTGCCATGCTGATCCTTAACAATGGGGCCACTCAGGGGTGTGTACTTAGTCCCCTCCTGTATTCCCTGTTCACCCATGACTGCGTGGCCAAACACGACTCCAACACCATCCTTAAGTTTGCTGACGACACAACAGTGTAGGCCTGATCACTGACAACGATGAGACGGCCTATAGGGAAGAGGTCAGAGAACTGGCAATGTGGTGCCAGGACAACAACCTCTCCCTCAATGTGAGCAAGACAAATGAGCTGATCATGGACTACAGGAAAAGGCGGGCCAAACAGATTCCATTAACACCGACGGGGCTGTAGTGGAGCGGGTCGAGAGTTTAAAGTTCATTGGTGTCCACATCACCAACAAACTATCATGGTCCAAACATACCAAGACAGTCGTGAAMAGGTCACAACAAAACCTTTTCCCCCTCAGGAGACAGAAAAGATTTGGCATGGGTCCCCAGATCCTCAAAAGGTTCTACAGCTTGTCATGACTTTGGCCTGATGGGGGGAGGTTTATGACCCCCATAAATACCTTTCCCCTTTTCTCTCTCCCTACTCTACAGAGAGACTCTTGGAAAGTCCTTTGTTTACATAGAGAGAGTCTTATAACATCAAAAGGGTGGGGAAAGGAACCATATTTCGGTAATCCAACCAGCTGAAAATYTGCGTTGGTAATTAAAGAATATGATGACAGATCAGTTGTCATCTGAGACATTATTACTAATGATAGGATGACATAAACTGTATCTTGGAAAGTCTACACATTATAGTTATCAGATTCACATGGAATTGTTGTGCAATTTAAATGTTTAAATATGAAACTATTTGTGAAAAGWTTAAATGTAAGTTTAGCTTCCAAATGAGAGAATTGGGTTTTCATGAGTGAACTATGCTCAACTCAGTGGCCCTGCCCATGTGAACAGACATTGGTTATAAACTATGAWACACYCCCTTCTCTACCCTCCTATATAAAGCCCTTGACGAAAATGTAACTTTCTGTTCCGAGGACGTTTACGTTTAAAAGGGCTCAGATAATAAGCTGTTCCAAGGACGTGTYGACTTGAGTTYAAAGGACAAAACGTTGAAAGGACAAAGACCACCTACAGAACTAAGCCAACCTTAGAGAACCTAACAAAATTAGCATCGAATTTCAATGTGAAGGTGACAACCTACACCCCGGAAGGATGAATTTTGACTATACCTGGTAGTATGAAGTTTGAACTCTTATTCACTCCAGAAGTGATACCTCCTAGCCGTTGAGATAGCAGCAGTCGCCGCTAAACGTGGACTAGGAGAGGACGGACAGAGTATCCATTCTACCACGSTCCACTTCACCAATAGACATTCTTCAGAGGACCAGAGATCCATAAAGGACAAATCGGCCTTCCATCGACGACCAATCTACCGAAGCGCAGCTCAGAATAAATATTTATTACATTCTCCTTTTTCAAATGGGCGGTTATTTAGAATGCATAAGATTCTGTATTTACGATAGCATAGCTTCTCCCTTTGTTACTCAGTCTTCCGACTCTTTCACTCAAACCCAACCCCCCTCTCTTTGTGTAACCAGCCGTCGTATCTGTTTCTTCCACCAGGGACGTTTTCTTTATGACATCATTTGTAATCAATGTATGACCCATTCTATGTTTATGTAATTCTGTGTGATTATTTAGGTATTTAGTAAATAAATAATTAAATCAAAGTTTGTATTGCTGATTCAACTTGTTAGCCAGGGTTCGTGAAGATTCTACGATGTTCAGATGAGACTGAAATAAGGTGACGATTAAATATTGACTGCTATTGAGGTAAAAGATTACCAGGTCCTTAAGAGTTTATTCGGAAGATAACAGCTCTATAAAAAAAAAATGTGGTGCTGTCACGCCCTGACCAGAGTTTGCTTTGTATGTTTTATGTTTTGGTTGGTCAGAGTGTGATCTGTGTGGGATTCTATGTTGTTTGTCTGGTTTGTCTATTTCTGTGTTTGGCCTGATATGGTTCTCAATCAGACAGGTGTTTTGCGTTGTCTCTGATTGGGAACCATATTTAGGTAGCCTGTTTTGTATTGTGGGTTGTGGGTTATTGTCTATGTCTACATGTGTCACGACTTCGACCGAGGCAGGCTCTCCTTCCCGTTCGGGTGGCGTTCGGCGGTCGTCGTCACCGGCCTATTAGCTGCCACTGATCCTTTTCTCCCCCTCCCTATGTGTTTATTGGGTTCACCTGTTTTGTATTAGGGTTAATTAGTTGGGSTTATTAGTCAGCCGGCCCGCACGTTTCTTTGTGCGGGATTGTTTGTTTGTAAGTAGTGGTGTTGGTTTMGTGCTACGTGTTWTCTGGACTGTGTTCGTTTCCCCCGTGTCTGGGGTTGGTTAAGAAGTACACCCAGTGTGTTAGTAGGGTGGCCTAGTTTGTCCGTGTTCATTAAAGAACATTTGTATTTGCACCTGCTGTTTCCTGCGCTTTGACTTCACACTCCGACACCCAGGCCTTACAACATGTCAGTTGCCTGTGTCTGCACTTGTCATTTATAGCTTCACGTTCGTTGTTTATTGTTTTGTTTAGTTTGTAAAGTGTTCTTCGTTTTCSTGATAATAAATAGAGAAGAATGCATTCACCTCACGCTGCACCTTGGTCCTCCTCTCTTCCACCATACGACGATCGTGACAGGTGCCCCGACTTTCTAGTTAATTACATTTACATGATTAGCTTAATCAGGTAATATTAATTACAGATYAATTATTTTATAGAATAGCATGTCATATCACTTAATCCYGCATAGTCAAAGACACGACAAGCTGCACCATCGAGAGCATCCTGACCGGTTGCATCACCGCCTGGTATGGCAAGTGCTCGGCATCTGACCGTAAAACGCAACAGAGTGTAGTGCGTACGGCCCAGTACATCACTGAGGCCAAGCTTCCTACACTCCAGGACCTATATACCAGGCGGTGTCAGAGGAAAGCCAATAAAATTGTCAGAGACTCCAGTCACCCAAGTTATAGACTGTTTTCRRTGCTACCGCARGGCAAGCGYTACRGGAGCYCCAAGTKCCTTTTGTACACTGCTGCTACTCGTTGTTTATTATCTATGCATAGTCACTTCACCTTTACCTACATGTACAAATGACCTTAACTAACCTGTACCCGCACACTGACTCAGTACCGGTACCCCCGGTATATCATTATTGTTATTCGTATTGTGTTACTTTTTATTAATAATTTTTACTTTAGCCTATTTGGTAAATATTTTCTTAACTCTTCTTGAACTGCACTGTTGGTTAAGGGCTTGTAAGTAAGCATTTCACGGTAAGGTCTGCACTTGTTGTATTCGGCGCATATGACAAGTAAAGTTTGGTTTGATATGATCATTTATGCACCAGCATACAATACATTTTGTACGCTTGAACAGGGAGGTGGCGCAGCGGTCATTCGTGGGCAAATGTTGTCATCAAAATCTGMCATTCTCTGGATTTATGGTGCTTTCAAAACAACTGGGGAAAATAAACGGTGAATCATAATGACATCCTTGATCTTCAGGTTGTAGCTCTAGAAAGAGGCCTGATTTACAATTCCYAGTTGGATGACCATTCAAAACGTATTTTCCCAGTCCGGGCTCGTTTATTCCCGACTTCCCAGTTGTCTTGAACCCACTGAAGTCAAGTTCTCGCAGTTCCGAGTTAACAGTTGTTTTGAGGACGGCACAAATCATGCTTTATTGACAGCATGGCCAATGTTGAACTTAATCCCAGATTTGGGACCACATAGCCACTCCACTGAATAGCAGGCCAGTGATTGCTTTGCAATGCTCGCAGTTAGCCACTGTCACTGATTCCTTCCAAACAACTCATTGTTGAATTTGCGATTTCCAACTTGTTGTGTAATGTTTATGTCCAATGGCCGATGAGCACCGATACATTTTATCTATAATTTCTCTTCATTATTTCTCTTCATATGACAAGGATTAAAAAGGATTTGCCAGTAGATTGTCGACTTGATTCATGATGATGACTGCTAGCTAAGATTTTGAAAGTACAATGTTGACATGATCAGTCCAATCGAAGCTACTGTACATTTAATGTTATTTGACATKATTTTATCTGTGGGAATGACCTTGAGCTTTCTTGGATGGGCACTTCTAATGSAACTCTATGGCAGCACCCAGGGGGCTAGAATCTTCCAGCTATACCCTTAGACTTGGCYATGACATAGTGTTCCCATGAGTGAAAGAACACTGAGCCAATCACGGTGCAAAGCTGTGTGTTTTCTGCTGGCTTGCCCCACCACAGAYAGATCTGAGCTAGGCTGAAACATCTGCATTTTGGAGATGCCTTACTCAAGAAAACAAATAAGAGACTATGTTCGTATGCAGCTTTATTTTTATTTTTTTATTTTACCTTTATTTAACTAGGCAAGTCAGTTAAGAACAAATTCTTATTTTCAATGACGGCCTAGGAACAGACCTATTAACTCAAGTATATATATATATTTCATTTAAGGTGCTTCAAAGCTTTTTACTATTGTTCTTTATATAATGTATCTTTGTTTTATAGTATAGTTTCTTATTTTTATTCCGTTTAGTCACACAATTTCTCAATTTGTATTATGTTTGCCAATCGTTTGGGCAGCCAGACTTATTGGCCATTCCTTTTGCCTCATCAATCTCAACTATACAATTTTTTACAGTTTTTCCCGTCATTTTCTTAATGGGTGCATGCTTATTAGTAACTGGGGAAAAAAATTCTTAAATGTGTCAAGTGCAGCATCTGGTTGCTCGTCATTACACACCACAGACCAGCAAATATTCTTTACATCAACAACATAGGAATCACTACAAAACTTCCTGTATGACCTCTTATACACAATATTAGGCTCAGCCTTTATAACTTTGGTTTTCCTAGATATGGCTACTATATTGTCATCACTACATCCGATGGATTTGGATACTGCTTTAAAGCACATTTCTGCAGCATTAGTAAAGATGTGATCAATACATGTTGATTATTTAATTCCTGTGCTGTTTGTAACTACCCCGGTAGGTTGACTGCTAACCTGAGCCAGGTTTTTCTTGAGTTGGCAGCTTGATGAAAGCTAGTCAATATTTAAATCACCCAGAAAATATACCTGTCTACCAGTGCCCAGAGCGAACAATTGTTGAATTGAGGTTAGAAGTCATTATAAACTGGGTGGTTCGAGCCCTGAATGCTGATTGGCTGACAGCCGTTGTATACCACGGGTATGACAAAACATGTTATTTTACTGCCCTAATTACATTGGTAACCAGTTTATAATAGCAATAAGGCACCTCTGGTGCTTGTGGTATATGGCCCATATACCATGGCTAAGGGTTGTGTCCAAGCACTCCGCAATGCGTCGTGCGTAAGAACAGCCCTTAGCCGTGGTATATTATCCATATACCACACCCTCTCGTGCCTTATTGCTTAATTATACCACGGCTCTTTTATTGATCCGCCCACTCTGTCCRCCGATGGGTCAAGACGACTGCACCCCACTCCAGTGGTTATAGGCCTGCATTTGTTTTCATTTATTTAATTGGAGAATTATATGGAGAGTTGAACAAATTCTCTTTAATATACTATAATGATGCCTAAATAGCCAAATTCATTTTACGTTCAATTAACACAGTGCTTTTATGTTGTTTTTCTCTTGTTATTGACCATGAGAGGGCTAACTTATTCCTTTCCTTTGGCAAAAAAGAAAGAAAACAAGAGATAAGCATATCATGCTGGTCATGACAAATGATCAATGTATACTTTAGAAGTGTCTCATCTGTCTCAGAAGGCAGAACCAGCCCTAGACAGGATTCTTTAATTATGACTATATTTACTTCCCAAACACTAATTATACTAGTTTACTGCACATAGCATGGACATATTGTCACGCCCTGACCATAGAGAGCTTTTATTCTCTATGTTGGTTAGGTCGGGGTGTGATTAAGGGTGGGTTATCTAGGTGAATTATATTTCTATGTTGGCCTAGTATGGTTCCCAATCAGAGGCAGCTGTTTATCGTTATCTCTGATTGGGGATCATATTTAGGTAGCCATTTCCCCATTGTGCTTTGTGGGATCTTGACGATGTATAGTTGCCTGTGTTCACTATTATTAGCTTCACGTTTCGTTTGTTCGCTTTATTGTTTTTGTTCTTTGAGTTTTTTCTCTTCCTATTAAAAGAGATGGAAACATACCACGCTGCATCTTGGTCCAATCATTATGACGATCGTGACACATATAGTATTAATATTCACTCTGCAGCGATTGGGAATGGGTATGGCAGGGTGACATGCAGCAACCCAAACCCCTTTAATGTCAGACATTAAATATACTGACTCAAATACAAATATATTTCTCACTTAGTCCAGTTGGGCAATATCTATTGGACATAGCAATGGAATCATAAGTAATATTATTATATATACACTGAATGTAGAAAACATTAGGAACACCTTCCTAATATTGAGTATTTGCCTTCAGAACAGGCTCCGTTTGTTGGGGCATGGACTCTACAAGGTGTCGAAAGCGTTCCACAGGGATGCTGGCCCATGTTGATTCCAATGCTTCTAACAGTTGTGCCAAGTTGGCTGGATGTCCTTTGGGTGGTGGACCATTCTTGATACACACGGGAAATTGTTGAGCGTGAAAAACCCAGCAGCATTGCAGTTCTTGACACACTAAAACCAGTGCACCTGGCACCTACTACCATACCCCGTTCAAAGGTTAAATATTTTGCCTTGCGCATTCACCCTCTGAATGGCGCACACACGCAACACGATGATCTGAAGTAAGTACCGTCAATGTGCCAACTTCTGTCTGGTAGCGTACGAACCGTTTGGGCTACAAAATAATGGGACCCCATTGTGGAAAGGAAAGGTTCTCACAAACACCAGCTAATGTTCTCTGTTTTGCTCTACAACCCCTACAAGTGTCATGGGACTCTTCTGAAGGTAACCGCTACCCCCCAAAAAGGGGTTAAATAAGCGTWAAAAAAAAAGAAGCTAAATATTTCATGACTTTTTTATTTATTTATATCTCCTCCTTGTTTCTTACAACTCTTTTTGGGAGTGTCTTTTTTCAATTTTAATTTATGAATGTGTTATTCAATGAGTTTTCGATGGGCTTTAGTAGTAAAGGCCAAAATCAATATTTTATCAAATATATTTTTATATTGTTTTTGGATACCTAAAGGGGTCCTAAAATTCAAATTGTAAATAGCTAAATTATCAATAGTATGACCATTTTAAAACCATTCCATATGTCAACTTAGCACGCACTTGGGGAGTGTGAACAGACCTCTGGTGGCATGTCTTGTGGGGTATGCATGGGTATCTGAGCTGTGTGCTAGTAGTTTAAACAGACAGCTCGGTGCATTCAACATGTCAATACTTCTCACAAATAGAAGTCAATCACTCCTCTACTTTGAGCCAGGAGAGATTGACATGCATATTATTAACGTTAGCTCTCTATGTACATTTAAGGGCCAGCCATGCTGCCCTATTCTGGGCCAATTGTAATTTTCCTACCTCCTGACCAAACAACTGGACAGTAGTCCAGGTGTGACAAAACTAGAGCCTATAGGACCTGCCATGTTGATAGCGTTGTAAAGAAGGCAGAGCAACACTTTATTATYGATAGATCTCTTCCCCATCTTAGCTTCTTCGGGCTAGAGGGCAGTATTTTCACATCCGGATGAAAAGCGTATCCAAAGTAAACTGCCTGCTACTCAGGCCCAGAAGCTAGGATATGCATATAATTGGTTGATTTAGATAGAAGACACTCTAAAGTTTCTACAACTGTTTGAATAATGTCTGTGACTATAACAGAACTGATATGGCAGGTGAAAACCTGATGAAAAATCCATCCAGAATTTTTTTTTTGAGGTCCCTCTCTATTCAATGAGTTTTCTATGGGGATCTAGTTCCAATCGCTTCCACTAGATGTCACCAGTCTTTAGAAATTGGTTGATGTTTTTCCTTTGAGAATGAAGAAGTAGGGCTGTTCAGAACGAGGGTCGAGAGTAGTGTACTGTTTGTTAGGGGCGCACGACCTGAAAGCTTGCTCCACTTTGTTTTCGTCCGGTATTGAACACTGTTTATCCCGTCTTAAATTTTATCGATTATTTACGTAAAAAAATACCTAAAGTTGTATTGGGAAAGTTGTTTGAAATGTTTGGAACAAGTTTACAGCTAACTTATTAGATATTTTGTAGTCATGTTGCACGAGTTGGAACTGGTGAATTTCTGGATCAAACGCGCCAAATAAATGGACATTTTGGAGATATAACGACAGAATTAATCGAACAAAAGGACCATTTGTGATGTTTATGGGACATAAACGAAAGAAGATCTTCAAAGGTAAGGCATGAATTATATCGTTATTTCTGCGTTTTGTGTCGCGCCTTGTGGGTTGAAATTTGAACGTCATGTGTTTGTTTGGTGGGMTGCTATCCTCAGATAATCGCATGGTTTGCTTTCGCCGTAAAGCCTTTTTGAAATCTGACACGTTGGCTGGATTAACAAGTGTAGCTTTAATTTGGTGTATTGCATGTGTGATTTCATGAAAGTTTAATATTTATAGTAATTTAATTTGAATTTGGCGCTCTGCCATTTCACCGGATGTTGTCGAGGGGTTCCGCTAGCGGAACGTCTAGCCGTAACAAGTTAGCTACTGTTGAAGCAATATGTTTTGACATGCAGGGCCGGCAGCCTATTGTAAAGACCATAGGCAAGTCGTGAGTTTCAGTTTTGGGGAAGCTTATAATTTATCCTACTATTTCTACCGATCGTGCCAGTTATGATTAGTTTTATATGCATATTTTCATGGAACAGTTTAATTTCAGTAATAATGTATTTTTTGTCAAAATCATTGACACGTGGTTAATAATAAAAATCGGAATATAAAATTATAAAAATCGAAAAATTAAAATTCAACACCAGCCTCTGCCATATGGACACATTGATAGTCTAGACTGTGATCCATTGGCGGCTAAAGTAATCAGCACATTGAACTCAGAGATAGCCTATAGGCCAATGCAGCGGTAGGCCTATAACTTCCATCGTCAACTAAGTAAAATACATAGGTCTAAAGCCGACAAAATAAAAACATTAGAAAATATCCTGATTATAATTCAGGGTCTTTCAAATAAAATGAGTCTCTCTACTTCGCCTGTCTGCCTAGAGTTTCCCACACCAGTGAGCTCGGGTCAGACAGCTGTTTTTTCTGATGTTTCCACTGGATATATGGGATCATCAGCTCATAATATGTTCCTCTTTCACACCGAGGCTTGGTGATTATCAAGGCCGGGAGAGTGTTGGAAATATTTTGTGGAGTAAAGGTGGTCTAGAATTATTTTTCCTCTGGTTGCACATTTAACATGCTGAAAGAAATTAGGTTAAACTGATTTAAGATTCCCTGCACTAAAGTCCCCAGCCACTACAAAATCGGCCTCTAGATGAGCGTTTTCCTTTTTGCTTATGGCGGAATACAGCTCATTGAGTGCGGTTTCAGTGTCAGCCTCGGTCTGTGGTAGTATGTAGACAGCTACGAAAAATACAGATGAAAACTCTCTAGGTAGATAGTGTGGTCTCCAGCTTATTATGAGATACTCTACCTCAGGCTAGCAAAACCTTGAGACTTCCTTAGATATCCTGCACCAGCTATTGTTTGCAAATATGCATAGGCCCCCGCCCTGTGTCTTACCAGAGGCTGCTGTTCTGTCCTGCCGATAGAGTGTATAACCCGCCAGTTGTATGTTCTTAATGTCGTCGTTCAGCCACGACTCGGTGAAACATAAGATATTACCGTTTTTAATGTCCTGTTGGTAGGATATATGTGCTTTCAGTTTGTCCCATGTATTTTCCAGCGATTGAACGTTAGCTAAAAGGATGGAAGGCAAGGGAAGATTAGCCACTCGTCGCCTGATCCTCACAAGGCATCCTGATCTCTTTCCGCTAAACCTCAGTTTCCTCTTCCAGCGAATCACGGGGATCTGGGCCTGGTCGGATGTCTGTAGTAGTATATCCCTCCCATCTGACTCATTGAAGAACTCTTCGTCCAATTTGAGGTGAGTAATCCCAGTTCTGATGTCCAGAAGCTCTTTTCGAGAGGCGAAAGAAAAACATACCTATTTAGGCGAGGTGCTGGCTAGCGGAGTAGAACACTTCGGAGCTCAGATGCAATAATTTAATAACCTAATATCCAACGTTTCGACAGACAAGCTGTCTTCATCAGGGTATAATGACAAACACTGCGGGGTGACTAGTTTATATAGTGTCAAAGGACACACACAGGTGTCTGTAATCATTGCCGGGTGTGGCCTGATATCATTGGTTACTTCTCATATATTAAAATAGCATACAAAAAACGTAAATGGATAGCATACGATCATATATACAGAAGCTATTTTCGGTCATAAAATATGGTAGCAGCAACATTATGTACAAAACACGATCAAGTCGAAAAAACAAACAAGATTGCATGGTTGGTTAAGAGCCGATAAAAAGGCAGCCCTCCCCTCTGGCGCCATTTCTCCATTTTACATACCGCAGCAACAATCTGAGGCTGGTAACTAATGAACTTGTCCTCTGCAGCAGAGGTAACTCTGGGTATTCCTTTCCTGTGGCGGTCCTCATGAGAGCGAGTTTCATCATAGCGCTTGGTGGTTTATGCAACCGCACTTAAAGAAACTTCAAAGTTCTTGACATTTTTCAGATTGACTGACCTTCATGTCTTAAAGTAATGATGGACTGTCTTTTCTCTTTGCTTATTTGAGCCGTTCTTGACATAATATGGACTTTTACCAAATAGGGCTATCTTCTGTATASCACCCCTACCTTGTCAGATCACAACTGATTGGCTCAAACGCATTAAGAAGGAAATAAATTCCACAAATGTGCCTCACCACCTGGATTCGGTCTTATGTAGCAACATTTGAAATGTTTTTTTTTTATTGGTAAAAAGTAGAGACTCAGAGCTACAAAGTGGTATAGCACACACCGCATTTTTGAGGAACAATGGGAAAGTAATTCTGCTTTAAAAGTTGATAAACTTGTAAACTCACTTTTGAGAAAAGGGCCTTTGAATTGGTTGGCACCTACTGGAGAGCTCTCCTTTGTCTACACCCATTCACCATCGTTCACACTCTCTTAAGCTAGCCCCACCCATCTCTTTAAGGATTCACATGTGAGGTCATGTGCTAAACAGTGAGAAGTGTAGTAAAGATAAAGACTAAAAATGGTAGTAGCCTACAATAAGGAAAAATTACAGGTAAGCAGAGTGTCCAGATAAAAACATTTTATAAATCTTAGATGACGCTTACCCAGATACACTTGTCTAAATTGATGGGTCATTTGAAGCCATGGGCACACTCCAACACTCCGAAATAATTTACAAACTAAGCATTTGTGCTTAGTGAGTCTGTGAGATCAAATGCAATAGGAATGACCAGGGATGTTTCTCATAATACGGGTGTGAATTGGACCATTTTCCTGTCAAATAGTAACGAGTTATTTTGGGTGTGAGGGAAAATATATGAAGTAAAAAGTACATAATTTTCTTTCGGAATGTAGAGAAGTAAAAGAAAAAACTGCCAAAAATATAAATAGTAAAGTAATGTACAGATAATCCCCAAAAACTACTTAAGTAGTACTTTAAAGTATATTTACTGAAGTACTTTACACCACTGCCCAAATGCCTTCACACCAGTATATTAGCATACTTTATATACTGTTACACATGCACTTATCACATAGTATTCCATACATAAGTTAAGGCCATGCAACCTGAGTTGAAACAAGAGTGAGGTGCACATGTACAGTACATAAACTATATATTTATGTGTTGAACACTTGATACGATCACATAATATTGTTGTGGTATGTCACAAAATCATGTTACGACCACACATATCACTATTCATTTTATATATAAATATTTTMCTAAGTCTTGCTAAGTGGATGGGTCTCTACAGAAGGTGTAAACGGTACAGCCAAATGGTTACTTGCATAGTAGAAATATCAGAAATAGATAGTCAATATAAATAAAATAATATACAGTATGTACACAAACAATATCAATAACAATAGGGATAGACAAGGTAGTTATTTGCATACAATCAGGGGTAAAGTGGCTGAGCAGCAGGATAAAAAAAATTGTAGCAGCAACGTATGGCATGTGTGTTAGGAGAGAGTCATTTGAATAGAGGCACTGCAGATAGTGCTGATGTTTGGTCCGTCTGAACCATGCATGAACAAGGGAATCTATATTCGGAGAGCATGTTTCTGTCCTGCCCTTTACTTTGGTGCAGGGCATGTGATGTCCAGAGCCTCTTCATCGCAAAACTCCCTGATCATCTCAAAAAGATAGGTTTGTCTAGCTGTGTCCAATCCAGGTGGTGCTTGTACAGGCAGACCATCTACGGGAGGAAGGATGTCAGAGTTGCGCAGCAGCTGAAACCTGGTCCCAACTGAGTCCTAATGCTCTTTTTGGCGACAACACCAGGCTCCAGAGCATCGAAGCTGTAAAACAGGAAATACAAAAAAAAATGAAGAGATTACCATCTTGCACAACATCAATTCACCTCTCAAGTTTAGATTAGAAGAATAACCTCATATAATGCAATGAAAATGATATTCACCTGAAGTGCTAGTACTGCTTGATCTGTGGCAGCGGCCTGAAGTACGGAGTCAGGTGCTGTTGCCAGCCATAGGTTTCCACCAGCACCGTACCATCCTCCAGTCCATCCAACTGTGGGATGTTGACCCGTCACAGTGCTGTCCTTCACAACACCAGCAATCTCAGACAAAGTGTTCACTCTGGTCTTTCTGAAGCGCTGCTTGATTGATGCCGAAGCACCAGTCGGGGGCAAACTTGGTGTGGCTTGTGATCAGGAAGAAGGTCCAGACTGTGGTTGAGCTTGTTCATGGTCGCCAGGCAGATTACCGAGCACAAAACTTGTTATTGTTTTGGCCACTGCAGTTATCACAATTCAAGTCCATGGGATGGCAGCAGCTTTTCCACCAAAGTGTTTGTGTCCTGGGTGGCGTCCTGGTAATTACTATGCATTAGTTGTTGTATGAAGTTCACCACTCGCTGCAAGTCCTCATGCTTCAGGTGGTAACCTGTGCTTGCTTGGGCCAGCTCTCTTTTTGATGGAGTCATTAGACCATTCTCCTTGTATGACTGGCATTCTGAGATAACATCACTACACAGGTCATGTACGTAATGTTAGCTAGCTAGCCAGCCATCTAACGTCAGCTGGCTAGCTAACAGCAAGCTTTAACTTGCAATGAAAACAACTAACTGACAAATTTGAAACGTACAATATCTGAAACTTCTAGCTAGACTCTTACACGTATACATGGCAGGACTGCAACCCTTTTTATTACATTTTCAGAGTCAGAGAGAGTCAGTATGGTGTGATCGTCCTCCAGAAAAAGTCCATCACAACTTTTTCCCGCTGACCTTTCTCGATAGCGCCTGATAAATTCAGGGCAGCAATGTTATTGAGCACAGTAGCAACATATTTGCAGTTCTTTTTCTGTTGCTAAACCAACTAGACTCGTAATTTAATAATTTTATTCGTATTCACAGATGGCATACACGTTTGTTTTTAAGCACATGAAAGTTCACATGTTGAGAAGGCATTTCTGCCCCCAAAAACGCAATTTGATAAAAATTTCAAAAATTACTTTCAAACGGGTCTCCTGTAAGTCGTGACTTGCGACAATACGCCTAGTTTCCTGAATCTGGTCACAAATGAACTTTTAACAAGGCACACCTGTTAATTTGAAATGCATTCCAGGTGACTATCTCAGGAAGATGTTGAGAGAATGTCAAGAGTGTGCAAATCTGTCATCAAGGCAAAGGCTGGCTACTTTGAAGAATAACCCTTTTTTTTCACTAAATGATTCCATAATGTGCTGTTTTATAGTTTTGATGTCTTCACTATTATTCTACAATGTAGAAAGTAGTAAAAATAAAGAAAAAACCTGGAATGAGTAGGTGTGTCCAAACTTTGACTAGTACTGTACTTCCATAAATGTTTTCGTCTGGTTCTGGGAGACCTTCAGACAAGGAGGCCTGTCGACATCCTATAGCAAAACAATGTATGTGTGAGAGTCTCACCTTCATACAGATGGTTCATGTTAGTGTTGTAGCCCAAACTGTTTGAATGCTACAGACAGAAGTTGGCAGATCAGCTGTACAACTTCAGACTAGTCACAAAACGCTTGTGGGGGCTCGTAGAGCAAAATGGAGAACATCGTGTTCATGAGAATCTCATCTTTCCATAAACTGTTCGGACGTTACAGACGATATTGTGAGAAGACCGGTATTTGGGATGTCTCATCGTCTGACAAACACCGCTCCAACTCTGTCACCTTTCACCACAGATGTGGAAGTGTTACATAGACGGATGCAGTAACTGAGACGCAACCAATGCAACAAAAAAAACACATCTCTTAAACTGACATTTGTATGTGGATTGTTTTATTATACTAATTCGATTTCATTACTTCACGATCATAGCCGGTTGCAGACAATTATCAGCTAGGAGAAATTAGTTTCCAAAATGTTGATACATTATTTATAATTATCTAAAATATTTTGAAACAAATTTTGCACCAACGGGTTATGTGCCAATGACCAATAAACAAAACATACTGACATTGGTTTGCGTTTTTAACACCACAATAAATAGACTATGTCAATCTCGACAATCAGAAAACAAATCCCTTCCTACCATGTAGGCTTACACAGTATCGAAGGCTTGGCTTGACAATCTCTGACTGTCTTCAACTTTTTGGTGTTTCTTAACAGATCTCTCTTTTACATTCATCAAATTGCCTCTGAATAGTTTAGATTGATTGATTTATTTTATTTGTCAGTCAACAATATACTGTGCCTTAGTTTATTCATACAGTTGAAGTCGGAAGTTTACATACACTTAGGTTGGAGTATTAAAACTCATGTTCAACCACTCCACAAATTTCTTGTTAGCAAACTATAGTTTTGGCAAGTTGGTTAGAACATCTACTTTGTGCATGACACAATTATCTTTTCCAACAATTGTTTACAGACAGATTATTTCACTTATAATTCACTGTATCACAATTCCAGTGGGTCAGAAATGTACATACACTAAGTTGACTGTGCCTTTAAACAGCTTGGAAAATTCCAGAAAATGATGTCATGGCTTTAGAAGTTTCTGATAGGCTAATTGACATCATTTGAGTCAATTGAAGGTGTACCTGTGGATGTATTTCAAGTCCTACCTTCAAACTCAGTGACTCGTTGCTTGACATCATGGGAAAATCAAAATAAATCAGCCAAGACCTCCACAAAAAATTTTTGACCTCCACAAGTCTGGTTCATCTAGCAATTTCCAAATGTCTGAAGGTACCATGTTCATCTGTACAAACAATAGTACGCAAGTAAAAACATCATGGGACCACGCAGCTGTCATACCCCTCAGGAAGGAGACACGTTCTGTCTCCTAGAGATGAACCTACTTTGGTGCGAAAAGTGCAAATCAATCTCAGAACAACAGCGAAGGACCTCGTGAAGATGCTGGAGGAAACAGGTACAAAAGTATCTATATCCACAGTAAATTGAGTCCTATATCGACATAACCTGAAAGGCCGCTCAGCAAGGAAGAAGCCACTGCTCCAAAACCGCCATAAAAAAGTCAGACTACAGCTTTGCAACTGCACATGGGGACAAAGTTGGTACTTTTTGGAGAAATGTCCTCTAGTCTGATGAAACAAAAATAGAACTGTTTGGCCATATTGACCATCGTTATGTTTGGAGGGAAAAGGGGGATGCTTGCAAGCCGAAGAACACCATCCCAACCGTGAAGCACGGGGTGGCAGTATCATGTTGTGGGGGTGCTTTGCGGCAGGAGGGACTGGTGCACTTCACAAAATATATGGCATCATGGGAAAGGACAATTATGAGGATATATTGAAGCAACATCTCAAGACATCAGTCAGGAAGTTAAAGCTTGGTCGCAAATGGTCTTCCAAATGGACAATGCCCAAGCATAGTTCCAAAGTTGTGGCAAAATGGCTTAAGGACAACAAAGTCAAGGTATTGGAGTGTTCATCACAAAGCCCTGACTTCAATTCTTATAGAAAATTTGTGGGTTGAACTGAAAAAGCGTGGGCGAGCAAGGAGGCCTACAAACCTGACTCAGTTACACCAGCTCTGTCAGGAAGAATGGGCCAAAATTCACCCAACTTATTGTGTGAATCTTGTGGAAGGCTACCCGAAACGTTTGACCCAAGTGAAACAATTTAAAGGCAATGCTACCAAATACTAATTGAGTGTATGTAAACTTCTGACCCACTGGGAATGTGATGAAAGCAATTAAAGCTGAAATAAATAATTCTCTCTACTATTATTCTGACATTTCACATTCTTAAAATAAAGTGGTGATCCTAACTGACCTAAGACAGGGCATTTTTACTAGGGTTAAATGTCAGAAATTGTGAAAAGCTGAGTTTAAATGTATTTGGGTAAGGTGTATGTAAATGTCCTACTTCAACTGTATATAGAGCCTATAAAAAGGAAGAGAAGCTTAGGCCTAGCCCCAGAGAGTTAGAGGGAGAGAGATATGCCGGCGGCATGCTACAACACCGACATGCATTGTTTTTAATGTAAGATGGATACTGTGTCTGCTATGCAGGTGTAAATGTACAGGAGGCTAATTTGTACATTTTCTATCAGAATATTTTATTTAATGATAAGCATTATATTGTTAGATTATAGGAGTAACTCTGGTAGGCCTGAAACATTCTTCCAGTCAGTTGGAGCGCCGGTGCTCAATGCCTTCATATCATAGGCTTGCAGTAACTAAAGCTTAATAATAGCCACACCAAACCTTCACAAAAGTTTCTAAACTTTATTATGATAATATCAAAAGTAATTTAAGCCAGTGTTTACAGGGTAAATACTAGCAGTCTATTACACTGAACTTAAATATAAATGCAGCATGTAGCGTGTTGGTCCCATGTTATATGAGCTGAAATAAAAGTTCCCAGAAATGTTCCATATGCACAAAAAGCTTATTTCTCATAAATGTTGTGCACAAATTTGTTTACATCCCTGTTAGTGAGCATTTCTCCTTTGCCAAGATAATCCATCCACCTGACAGGTGTGGCATATCAAGAAGCTGAATACACTGCATGATCAATACACAGGTGAACCTTGTGCTGGGGACAATAAAAGGCCACTCTAAAATGTGCAGTTTTGTCACACAACACAATGCCACAGATGTCTCAAGTTTTGAGGGAGCATTCAATTGGCATGCTGACTGCAGGAATGTCCTCCAGAGCTGTTGCCAGATAATTTAATGTTTATATTTATACCATAAGCAGCCTCCAACATTGTTTTAGAGAAATTGGCAGTACATCCAACCTGCATCACAACCACAGACCACGTGTAACCACGCCAGCCCAGGACAGCGGATGAAAATGTGGGTTTGCACAACTGAAGAATTTATGCACAAACTGTCAGAAACCATCTCAGGGAAGCTCATCTGCGTGCTCGTCGTCCTCACCAGGGTCTTGACCTGACTGCAGTTCGGCGTAGTAACCGACTTCAGTGGGCAAATAGTCACCTTCGATTGCCACTGGCATGCTGGGGCTCTTCACTGTACCGGGCAGGTGGCAGACAGCATGTATGGCGTTGTGTGGGCGAGCGGTTTGCTGATGTCAACGTTGTGAACAGAGTGCCCCATAGTGTTATGGTATGGGCAGGCATAAGCTATGGACAACGAACACAATTGCTAATGTTATTTCTTTTTCAACATACCTAAACTAAATATGGAGCACACAATTTAAAAGACTGATCGAATGTAATTAAGCCAATTAAAATGTCCCAACAAAATTAAACAAAACAGGTTTTGCATATTTAAAGAACTGGTTTTGATAAATAAATAGGCTTACAATAATAATAATGATAAAACAAATGATTATAAATACATTTAAGTTCCAAAATAGGCATTCTTCTCATCTTAGTCCACTACAATAAAAAAACGTATATTAAATCCCTCTTGTAGGTTTTTCAGCATTAATACCGTTTTTTCCTCTAACTTTTGTTTTACTTCAATGAAAAAGGCCTCCATCTTCACAATCAACAGTAGCCAGGCCAGTAAACAGTAAACAGTGCTCTCTCTCTCAGCAGCAGGCGCACATGCATGCAAGGCGTGAGATAATTCTGCTTCAGTGAGAATGTGGGGTATAGGCTATGATAGACAGCCTCTCCTGGACAATTTGGCATGCTACAATTATATTTATCAGCTTTTCTTTTTTTATCGGCCAAATTCCGGCATTTATCAGCTAAGGGAAACCCTGGAGTATTTTCCATCAAATTGTTTCCATCAAATTGACTTGTTGCAGATAAAAGTCACAGACCCCGGTAGTAGGTACAGAGGCAGGACAATATTTTGACAATAGGGGCCTAGCGGTTAAGAGCTCCTTAAGAGTCTATTGATGTATCCGTGCGTCACTGTAAGTAACATAATAAAAACTCCCTATCAAAATCTATCAGTTTAAGCTAGAGATACGTTTTTTTGCATGGGCTGTGGCTCAATCCACCACATTCACCTATGTTGGCCTTCCGCATCTGCGGTGGAGAGTGGCTGAGCTACAGCAATGTTTGACAGACCATGAGATATCCCGAAAATCATTCTTCTCACAAAAACGTCTGTAGCTTCCAAAGGGTTTGGTGTTCTCCGTTTTGCTCTACGACCTCCACAAGCCCCACGGGACTCATCTGAAGTTGGTAATGCGGCTATGCCAACTTTTGTCGGTGATGTCCAAATCGTTTGGGCTACAAACTAACTATGGAAATACGATGGTGTTCTCCGTTTGGTGTTTTCCAAGTGTCGTGGGACTCGTCTGAAGGTAACCCATACAAATGAATGGAAGTATGGAGTTAGTTTTGTGCCAATAAAAAAATGGGGTAAGATATCAGTCAAAAAAATGTATGAAGTGCATTCAGAAAGTTTTCAGACCTCTTGACTTTTTCCACATTTTGTTAGGTTTTATCCTTATTCTAAAATGGATGAAATATTTTTTTCCCTCATCAATCTACACACGATACCCCATAATGATAAATCAAAAACAGGTTTGTATAAATATTTACTAAGCTTGGCACACTTGTAGTTGGGGAGTTTCTCCCATTCTTCTTTGCAGATCCTCTCAAGCTCTGTCAGGTTGGATGGGGAGCGTCGCTGCACAGCTATTTTCAGGTATTTCCAGAGATGTTCGATAGGGTTCAAGTCCGGGCTCTGGCTGGGCCACTCAAGTACATTCAGAGACTTGTCCTGAAGCCACTCCTGCGTTGTCTTGGCTGTGTGCTTAGGGTCACAGTCCTGTTGGAAGGTGAACCTTTGCCCCAGTCTGAGGTCCTGAGCGCTCTTGAGCAGGTTTTCATCATGGATCTCTCTGTACATTCCTCTGTTCATCTTTCCCTCAATCCTGACTAGTTTCCCAGTCCCTGCCTCTGAAAAACATCCCCACAGCATGATGCTGCCACCACCATGCTTCACCATAGGGATGGTGCCAGGATTCCTCCAGATGTGACACATGACATTCAGGCCAAAGAGTTCAATCTTGGTTTCATCAGACCAGATAATCTTGTTTCCAATAGAGTCCTTTAGCTGCTTTTGGGCAAACTCCAAGCGGACTATGTGCCTTTTACTGAGGAGTGACTTGCGTCTGGCCACTCTACCATAAAAGGCCCGAATGGTGGAGTGCTGCAGATATGGTTGTCCTTCTGGAAGGTTCTCCCATCTCCACAGAGGAACTTGGAGCTCTGTCAGAGTGACCATCAGGTTCTTGGTCACCTCTCTGACAAAGGCCCTTCTCCACCAATTGCTCAGTTCAGCTCTAGGAAGAGTCTTGGTAGTTCCAAACTTCTTCCATTTAAAAATGATGGAGGCTGCTGTGTTCTTGGGGACCTTCAATGCAGCAGACATTTTTGGTTACCCTTCCCCAGATCTGTTCCTCGACACAATCCTGTCTCGGAGCTTTACAGACAATTCCTTCAACCTCATGGCTTGGTTTTTGCTCTGACATACACTGTCAACTCTGGGACCTTATATAGACAGGTGTGTGCCTTTCCAAATCATGTCCAATCAATTGAATTCACCACAGGTGGACTCCAATCAAGTTGTAAAAACATCTCAAGGATGATCAATGGAAATAGGACACACCTGAGCTCAATTTCAAGTCTGATAGCAAAGGGTCTGAATACTTAATAATTTAGTATTTGCATTTATTTAATCAATTTTWGAATAAGGCTGTAACATAGCAAAATGTGGAAAAAGTAAAATGCACAGTATATACATGAATATATAATTCCTGAGCTTTCTTATATATCCCAGATATAGCACAGACACTTCAAAACCTCATTCCTTAAGATACATTTTTTGACTGTCTTTTTACCATTTATTAATGTGTTATTCAATGCACTTCTATGGGCTATAGTAGTAAAGGTGTCACGATCGTCGTAGTGAGGAGACCAAGGCGCAGCGTGATGTGAATACATACGTCTTTTAATAAAGAAATAACACTGAACAAACTAAACAAAATAACAAAACGAATGTGAACGCTATAATACAACGAGTGCAGACATGCAACTTCACATAGACAACTACCCACAAAACCTAAATGGAAAATGGCAACCTAAATAGGAGCCCCAATCAGAGACAACGATAAACAGCTGCCTCTGATTGGGAACCAATGCAGGCCACCATAAACCTACATTACCTAGACATACAAAATCCCCATAGGTAAACAAAAACCCTATAGACAAGACAAAAACACCCTCGTCACACCCTGACCTGACCAAAATAATACAGAAAATATAGAAAACTAAGGTTAGGGCGTGACAGAAGGCCAAATTCTATATTTTATCAAATCATTTTTACCCACTTATTTTGGGATACCAAAAATAGAAATGATCCATGGTATGACATTCTTAAAACAATTCTATATGTTGGCTTAGTAGAACCCCCCCACCTGCCCTTTAACCCTAATTTCTCCTGTAAGTCTCTTTGAGAGCGTCTGCAAAATTGAGAGGGTCTGCAAAATGACAAAAAATCTGTACAAAAATGTTAATAGGAGAAAAATCTGACCTGGATGTTAGTGGGGCCAGCCAAAGGTAAAAGACACAGTAGAAGTATACATGTTGCTGTCGTGGGCTGAATACATAATTGTTTGTGAGGGTGAAGTGCTTTCTCACCAATTACCATAATAAAAGCCAGAGCTTTGAACACAATTTGCAATTTGGAAAATTAAATAAAAAATCTGACTGCAGCGTACATATTTATTTTCATAGAGAAACAAAAACTAAAATCCACAACCCAAAACAACACTGAAAGCCAAATAGTTGCAAAGATTTTATCATAAATAAATATTAATTATCGTAATACATTTGGCTGTCTAGAGTCCCTTGCCGATGTATCCATCTGTTTTTTAAAAGGATTATCCTAGGACCAAACTCAATTACCTTTCTTAATCATGGAAAGTACAGAAAAGCTCTATTAGCCAAATTACAGCCAATTAAAAAGTGCAAGCTTAGTGTTTAACCCTAGCAGAGAGGTCTGGGCTTTCAACATGGGACTTCAGCTTGTTCACCTCACTACTCAAACACACTACTTTTAAAAAGGCATCCAAGCTTGACAACCAACACGCAACGATTTTATCATTAAGTTCAAAATTCTTCTTATTTACAATAACAGCAATTTGACTTTCCTCTGCTTTTTCCAAACGCAGGCAGTATAAAGAGACAAAGACATCAAAGTGTTAGTGCTGGGGAAAATCGATGATACAAGGGTTCAGAATTGCAAAGAGAGGTAAAACAGTGGGTGTCAGCTTTGGAGAGAAGAGAGACAAAGCCTCCTGCAGAGTGCAGTCAGCCATGTGAGGTAAAGTTGCACGCGTACAGACACACACACACACACACACACACACACANCACACACACACACACACACACACACACACACACACACACGTAGTATTGCCCAGCCCCCGAAGTGAGTCTCCTTATCAGCTAACTGTATGTAAGGATTTCTCTGTGTTGTTTTAGGAATTCAACATTCTCTCTGTTGATCTTGCCAGCCTCCATTGTTACACCTCTGAGAGGCAGAGGTTCTGTTGTGCTTACAACATGTACAGTTGAAGTCGGAAGTTTACATACACTTAGGTTGGAGTCATTTAAACTCGTTTTTCATCCACCACAAATTTCTTGTTAACAAACTATAGTTTTGGCAAGTCGGTTAGGACATCTGCTTTGTACATGACACAAGTCATTTTTTCCAACAATTGTTTACAGACAGATTATTTCACTTATAATTCACTGTATCACAGTTCCAGTGGGTCAGAAGTTTATATACACTAAGTTGACTGTGCCTTTAAACAGCTTGGAAAATTACAGAAAATGATGTCATGGCTTTAGAAGCTTCTGATAGGCTAATTGACATAATTTGAGTCAATTGGAGGTGTACCTGTGGATGTGTTTCAAGGCCTACCTTCAAATTCAGTGCCTCTTTGCTTGACATCATGGGAAAATCAAAAGAAATCAGCCAAGACCTCTGGGAAAAAAATGGTAGACCTCCACAAGTCTGGTTCATCCTTGGGAGCAATTTCCAAACGCCTGAAGGTACCACGTTCATCTGTACAAACAATAGTACGCAAGAATGAACACCATGGGACCACGCAGCTGTCATACCGCTCAGGAAGGAGACGCGTTCTGTCTCCTAGAGATGAACGTACTTTGGTGCGAAAAGTGCAAATCAATCCCAGAACAACAGCGAAATACCTTGTGAAGATGCTGGAGGAAACAGGTACAAAAGTATCTATATCCACAGTAAAACGAGTCCAATATCGACATAACCTGAATGGCCGCTCAGCAAAGAAGAAGCCACTGCTCCAAAATCGCCATAAAAAAGCCAGACTACGGTTTGCAACTGCAAATGGGGACAAAGATTGTACTTTTTGGAGAAATGTCCTCTGGTCTGATGAAACAAAAATAGAACTGTTTGGCCATAATGACCATCGTTATGTTTGGAGGAAAAAAGGGGAGGCTTGCAAGCCGAAGAACATCATCCCAACCGTGAAGCACGGCGGTGGCAGCATCATGTTGTGGGGGTGCTTTGCTGCAGGAGGGACTGGTGCCCCTCACAAAATAGATGGCATCATGAGGCAGGTAAATTATGTGGATATATTGAAGCAACATCTCAAGACATCAGTCAGGAAGTTAAAGCTTGGTTGCAAATGGGTCTTCCAAATGGACAATGACCCAAAGCATACTCCAAAGTTGTGGCAAAATTGCTTAAGGACCACAATGTCAAGGTATTGGGGTGGCCATCACAAAGCCCTGACCTCAGTCCTATAGAATATTTGTGGGCAGTCCTGAAAAGGCCTGTGTGAACAAGGATGCCTACAAACCCGACTCAGTTACACCAGCTCTGTCAGGAGSAATGGGCCAAAATTCACCCAACTTATTGTGGGAAGCTTGTGGAAGGCTACCCGAAACGTTTGACCCCAGTTAAAAAATGTAAAGGCAATGCTACTAAATACTAATTAGTGTATGTAATCTTCTGACCCACTGGGATTGTGATGAAAGAAAGAAAAGCTGAAATAAATCATTCTCTACTATTATTCTGACATTTCGCATTCTTAAAATAAAATGGTGATCCTCACTGACCTAAGACAGAGAATTGTTACTTCGATTAAATGTCAGAAATTGTGAAAAACTGAGCTTCAGTGTATTTGGCTAAGGTGTATGTAAACTTCCGACTTTAACTGTAGGTCTGATATCTGACGGGAGGTTAACTTTACAGTAACACTATCGGTCAACAAATTTTGAATCCAAACAACTCAGAAGCTTATGAAAGGGTCTTAGATTCATTGTACCTTCTCTTATGTTCCTGACTTGCTGTGGTGAGATACCTACTCTCTTTCTTTCTCTCCACCTCTCCCATGAGCTTTAGGTCATAGCACAAAGCCTCTCTCTCTCTCTGACCACGCTTGGAATAATGCCTTGTAATACGTATTCATGCTTTGTAACTTAATCGTTATGCCTTGTATGTGAATCCGTTCATTTTACAAAGTAATTAAATAGATTCCATTCTCAGACATTTCTTCATTGCCTATTACTGTAACTCAACTATATTTTTCTTGCATATTGAATGGGCAAAATGAATTGTCTTCTTATGAGTCGCATGTGAGGTATATTATATACATGATAAATATTACTACACACTCTCTTTCTGGTTCCTCACCATTGCTAGTGGCACAATGCCACCCAAGTCCTGTGGTGCCAGGCGGATGAGGGTCTGGACCTCATCAGTGAGGGAGCGGGTAGGAGGGTACTCCACCTGCCACATCACCACCCGGCTGCCCAGCGGGTCCAGTAGCCCGTTCACCTCCAGATCCACCTGGAGGACCTTCTGGTAACCCGCCTCCGGCCTGGGGGAAGAGGGGAGGGGAGGGGAGAGGGAAGAAGGAAAGGAGGGAAAGAAGTGTTTTTTATTTGTATGATCAAGTGATCTTGGGTGTTTAGAAAAGGCATTAAGGATGTATTAGTATTAGTATCATCAATAACCACGTTTCCATCCACAGTTTTTATGCAAGTAAAGTCATGGCGTTTAAAAAAAATTGTGTGATGGAAACAAAGTGTCGGTAGAACTTTATGAATGTCAACAGACAATTTGATTGTTCGACACGGTGGGTTATTTTTGTGTCGGTAAAATGTATTATGCAACATATTGCTCTGGAAACAATCTATTGAGCAGTTGTTGATAGAATAACCCTCATGTCGAGGTAAATTTGCAATCACAGGATGTTATGTTGTGTGGAAGCATGCACAGTTTAGGCTATAAGGTGGTGACAGTGCACGGTGATCAGCTTGATGCTCCTTTCCAATACATTTTGAGCATCTTAACTTGTATGCTAGTGACATGATGATCGGTGCTTAGCTGCCAATTAAAAATAAAAATGATCTTGCTCTTATCCATCTCATCATGTAACATAACCTTTCCAGTGTCCACTTGCCTAGAGCATGTGAGAAAACCAGATTGGGCAAATTTGTCATTTTTCGCAACAGTTTGTGTGACAAAACTATCGGTAGAGTGGAAAATGCAATGGAAACACATTCAACTCATGTTTTGGTAACACTTTATTTGGATAGTCCATCTGTAGACGCTCTACAGACTATATACAGAATATCAGTAACATGTCAACTGCATGATTGTTGACATGTTACTATCCAAATAAAGTGTTACCCATGTTTTTTATTCGGTACATGAAAAATTAAGCGCAAAAGTGTTTTATATGTGCCCTACGTCATCACGCACATTATATCTGCTACATCTGGTGTGGAAATACATATATGTATATATATATATATATATATATATATATATATTTGATTTTATGATATTCACATGAAAATCTGTCTCAGTTTGGATGGAAACCTAGTTAGACAAAAGGAGACGCAGACATATGGAAAAGTGAGTGCAAGACAGACAAGTTTCCTAAAAAGAGGAGAGCTTTTAAATAGTATAACATGTATCTACTGCAACCCAAACTCAGTTCAGTTCAGTTCTGTCTCACATTCCCCAGAAGCATGAGGGAGAAAAAAGCAATTTACTTTTGTTCCTCCTCCATGGCACATTTCACAGAGAAAGATCTTATCTGAAAAGAATAACATTGGCTCTCCACTGATTGCGATGCAAACAAAGCAGGAAAAACGATGAATACAAAAATCCTAAACTCTGATTTCCTGAACCTTCAGTTTGATCAGCCTGCCTGACTGTCTGTCCCCATGGCATTCTTTATCTAAGATAAAACTAGATACAAAAGTAAACATCCCGGGGAAACAAACAATGTACAAGGCATTGTGAAACTATAACTTGCAACCGGGATCTGAAACTTGCTGTCAATTCTGTGTAATACATTCTGTGTAATACAAACAAACCCTCTCGTGTAACTGTATTTTTTGTGTGTATAATCACAATTTAAGTGCATGCTGAGATGCCACCTAGTTTTCAAAGTAAGTGCAAACTCAGACAGGCATTATACAATCCACAGGGGAATAAATTGGATTGGAAACTGATCTCTATTGTATTGTACCAACTTCCAAGTTGTGTCCTCATGAGTGTCATATTGTGCAACAGGATCAATACCCAAAATCCACAAGGCGAGAACACTGATCCATGGTCTTGGAGCTGAACATTCTAGCTGAGCATATATTCCATTTTAGACTCCCAAAACTTTTCCTGGTTTACCATTTCAGAAAATTACAACCACACTTCAAAGACTGGTGGTCGGTGAGATCAATGCGCAATGAGAGTTTTGGAGGACAGACTGCAATGTATGACGACACCGTACTGCAGAAATTACTCTGTTCAAATCAACTCTGACAATCTAATCTCACAAACTGTGAATAATCTGTATGTTTGAATAGAGACATATACGGCCACATTGACAAGCTTATCCACTTCTGCCCACACACACACACACACACACACACACACACACACACACACACACACACACACACACACACACCACACACACACACACACACACACACACACAGTGTGTGTCCAGCAGAGGGCAGTGTATTATGGTGGCTGGTACTGCCACAGCATGTGTTATGGGAAGTGATAAAATGGCTGCATCCTGCTGGCCAGAGGTCAGCCATCTTAAATATGTGTCTCATTATAAACATAACCATACTGTGCCTTTCAATGGAGCCAGAGAAAGGGAGCAACATTTCCATAGAAAACTATAGTCGAAGAGTCAGCTACCTGCTTATTTTTCTGCTGCTTCTGTTGCTGCTTCGAGATGCATGCCTGAGACGGACAAAGACTGAACTAAATAGGGTTCTAGCTAAGAATAAGCCCCACAATGCAAAGTGTACAGTAGTTACTGTGAGAGAGTGCTGTGTTAAGAGTGTGGATATTATGGACTTTCCTGGATCGTCAGGCTGTTTACTGTAGACCTGGGTGTCACAGTAACCGATGTGCTTTTTTGTGCCGCTCCCGCTGACCTAACAGCAGTCAAGAATAAACAAAAGCATGCGTACACACACGTAGAGATACACAAGAACTCACTGTTGGGCTTAGTGAGATTCCTCTCCAGGGGAGAGCTGTTGTGACAAAGGGCTCCAGGAATGAAAGTATGACAGAAAAATATAAAATACTAAGATGTCAGCTACCCAACAGAGGGCCTGTGCAGCAGCTGTGTATATTCCTTATTCCTAACACCTTTATGAATGGGCCTAAGCAACCACAGGAAGGAAGGCAACTTTGCTATGGTGACTCCTTTCAGGCGCAGCAACGATTTGGTTAGCAGTGACAACAATGATACATCAAAAGAACAGAATCAATTTCAACACAAAGCCTCCGCGTGGAGTGGGCTGCGGTGCCGCAGTGGGCCTGTTTGTTTGTGTGTGTGTGTGTGTGTGTGTGTGTGTGTGTGTGTGTGTGTGTGTGTGTGTGTGTGTGTGTGTGTGTGTGTGTGTGTGTGGTGGGGAGAAATTAAACGTTTGGGACCATAGAAGTAGAGGCAGATGAAATGTAGCTAGGCAGGAACGCGTGCTAATCGGTGGAGGATTCTCAATTCCTATAGGTCAGAAGTAAGGGCTTGTACTCTGTGGTGGGCTGGAGGTTGCCTGAGGCCCAGATCCAGCGGGACAGTAACCCAGACAGAGTGCTTCCATCTGGGGCAGCTCTGGGAGGTACAGCCCCCCCACTGAGGAAGCGGGGAACACAATCAGGGAGCCAGCATGGGGGCCAAGACCTGGAGCTTTACAGGATGGAAGTGGGCAGTTGAAACACACACAAGCACACACACACACCACCACAGGACACAGAGAGGGAGAAAAGGAGGAAAGATCAGATTACGAAGGACAAAAGACAGTGTGAAGTAATACCAGATACTGATCACTCTTTAATGAAGAGGATGGGACTGGAACTCATAAATAGAAGCTTTTGAAGGCTAGATCCTCTATGCGATGTGCGCTTGAGTGAACATACATTGCATGTGTGTGTTTATATGCATGCAAGCGTGTAGGGGTAGTTACTTTGTGCTCCCGAAAGAAGAGAGAGTAGCTGCGGGGTACAGGAAGTGACACTGCGGGGCAAGGCTGTTATTTCCGGTTTTGACTAGAGTACGCCATTAATTTACACTTTACATTTTAGACATCAGCCTGACCCCTGGGAGGAAATAATGGTTGTGACTAGAGGGAGTACAGCTTCGACCGGAAGTTACTTTTCGTAGCTGGTTAGGAGAATTTATGCAGCAAGTTAGGATCATTAACGTGACAGATTAGGAGACAAAGGTTAAGGTTAGGAAAAGTTAGGGTTAGCTAAAATGCTCTCTTCACCAGCTACGAAAAGTCACTTCGGGTCATAGCTGTACTCTCTCCAGTCACAAACGTTATTTCCTCCCAGGTGTCAGGCTGATGTCTAAAATGTAAATTAAGGGCATTTTGGCGTCATTCACGCTGCTCTATTTCACACCCCAGCCAGGGGACGGGGACATTGAATTACAAAGTGCTCTCCAAGCCAAGGTCACACATGCTGGGAATCATATTATGTGGTTCTCATATTATACTGTAAAGCTCTCTAAAGTACAAAAGGCGCCGGCCCAGAGGCATTTAAATTAGGGGGTATAAACCACCACGACCAAACAGCTTTCGGACAAAGAACATCCACATAGGTATCATTCATATACAATGGTGTAAAGAGGTCTGAATGAGAACGTCGCCGAATACATAGATTCTGGATTCATCCACGACACTGGATTCAAAGCGAGCAAGGAATACTGCAGATCGTGACTTCACTACAAACATATGAACACACTTGCTTAAATGATGGCTTCCTTAAATGGATAGCTTATGAGATCAATGGCAGTACAATTGTTGAATAGTATAGTTATAAGTTAATCGTTGAGTACAGAGGAGGCTGGTGGGATAAGCTAAAGGAGGACAGGCTCATTGTAATGGCTGGAATGGAATAAATAGAAGGATAACAAACATATGGAAATCAAATGTGTAACTCCGTTCCATTGATTCCATTCCAGCCATTACATTCTCCTATAGCTCCCCCCGCCAGCCGCCTCTGGTTGAGCAACACCCAATATCACTACACGTCCGCACTGTCAGAGTGTTTGCTGTGATCTCCCTCCACAAATACTGAGTCATAATAGCAATGATGTTCAGTGAAAGGACTGTGCTACATTCCTTGCTGTTTTAAACATGTCATCCAGTATATATACAGTACCAGTCAAAAGTTTGTCTCATTCAAGGGTTTTTCTTGTTTGACTATGTTCTACATTGTAGAATAATAGTGAAGACATCAAAACTATGAAATAACACATGTAGCAACCAAAAAAGTGTTAAACAAATCAAAATATATTTTATATTTGACATTCTTCAAAGTAGCCACCCTTTGCCTTGATGACCACTTTGCACACTCTTGGCATTCTCTCAACCAGCTTCATGAGGTAGTCACCTGGAATGCATTTAAATTAACAGGTGTATCTAGTTAAAAGTTCATTTGTGGAATTTCTTTCCTTCTTAATGCATTTGAGCCAATCAGTTGTGTTGTGACAAGGTTGTGTTACGCCCTGATCTGTTTCACCTGTCCTTGTGCTTGTCTCCACCCCCTCCAGGTGTCGCTTATTATCCCCAGTGTATTTATGCCTGTGTTTCCTGTCTCTCTGTGCAAGTTCGTCTTGTTTGTCAAGTCAACCAGCATTTTTGTGTCTCAGCTCCTGCTTTTCCCAGTCTCTCTTTTCTCGCCCTCCTGGTTTTGACCCTTGCCTATCCTGACTCTCTGAGCCCGCCTGCCGGACCACTCTGCCTGCCCTTGACCTTGAGCCTGCCTATCGCCTGGTACTGTTTGGACTCTGACCTGGTTTATGAACTCTCGCCTGTACCCGACCTGCCTTTTGCCTACCTCTTTTGTTATAATAAATATCGGAGCTCAACCATCTGCCTCCTGTGTCTGCATTTGGGTCTCACCTTGTGTCCTTATACTGTAGGTAGGGGTGGCTTACTGAAGATAGCCCTAATTGGTAAAATACCAAGTCCATATTATGGCAAGAACAGCTCAAATAAGCAAATCATTACTTTAAGACATGAAGGTCAGTCAATCCGGAAAATTTCAAGAACTTTGAAAGTTTCTTCAAGTGCTGCCACAGGAAAAGAAGATCCAGAGTTACCTCTGATGCAGAGGATAAGTTCATTAGAGTTACCAGCCTCAGAAATTGCAGCCCAAATAAATGCTTCACAAAGTTCAAGTAACAGACACATCTTAACATCAACTGTTCAGAGGAAACTGCGTGAATCAGGCCTTCATGGTCGAATTGCTGCAAAGAAACCACTACTAAAGGACACCAATAATAAGAGACTTGCTTGGGCCAAGAAACACGAGCAATGGACATTAGACCTCTGTCCTTTGGTCAGATGAGTCCAAATTTGAGATGTTTGGTTCCAATCGCCGTGTCTTTGTGAGACGCAGAGTAGGTGAACGGATGATCCGGTGGATCCCACCATGAAGCATGGAGGAGGAGGTGGGGTGATTTGCTGGTCAAGGCACACTTATCCAGCATGGCTACCACATCATTCTGCAGTGATACGCCATCCCATCTGGTTTGTACTTAGGTTGACAATCGTTTGTTTTTCTTCAGGACAATGACCCAACACACCTCCAGGCTGTGTAAGGGCTATTTAACTAAGAAGGAGAGTGATGGAGTACTGCATCAGATGACCTGGCCTCCACAATCACCCGACCTCAACCCAAGTGAGATGGTTTGGGATGAGTTGGACCACAGAGTGAAAGAAAAACACCCAACAAGTGCTCAGCATATGTTGGAACTCCTTCAAGACTGTTGGAAAAGCATTCCAGATGAAGCTGGTTGAGAGAATGCCAAGAGTGTGCAAAGCTGTCATAAAGGCAAAGGGTGGCTACTTTTGAAGAATCTAAAATCTAAAATATATTATGATTTGTTTAACACTTTTATGGTTACTACATGATTCCATATGTGTTATTTCATAGTTTTGGTGTCTTCACTATTATTCTACAATATAGAAAATAGTAAAAATAATAAATATGTTCTATGTACTCTATGTGTAATATTGACATATTGTAGTATGTACATGTAATATTGTATGGCTTTGCACCCTGGCTGAAGATGAGGCCTGACTATTAGAGTCAGTGTTTACCCAGAGCAAGATCCTAAAAAAGCTCACTCATTAATACTTCAACTCTAAATTTACTCTGACACTAAGCTTGAATTCTCTGTAGTTTCCAGCCACAGGACGACACTTATACGATACATTAGTGATATTAGAACCAGTTAGTGTGCAAATTTTACCAGACATTACATGAATATGGACACCAAAGCATGGAGGAAGCCAACCCACCTCAGGCTATTGGTTGAGAGTGTAATGGGAGTGCCAATGAGTTATGGACTATGGAGGGTCTGAAGAGGGTTCAAAATGGCATCAACCAACCCCAGAATAACAACGAGCCAATCCGGTTGTGTCTCCGGTGCTTGGTGGTGTCTCGGTCATGAGCAACTGTGGTATTCCAGTGAGACTCCAGCAATGTTTCCTTTAAGCTGTGTTCGTGCATGGGCACGCAGCTCCCCGGGACTGCCACACAGAAGATATATCAGCACCCGCAGAGAAGCACAACTCAACTTTCTAGAGTTGTTCCCCTTAGTTAACACTATCAACGTTTCCCTTCACTGTGGTAATTGTGATCGAATCAACACAATATTAGCCACTTTCAATGCAACATAGCGAAACAAAACTAACTATGCAATACTTAGTATGCAATACTAACTATGCAAGAGATTTTGTTGTCGGCATAATGCATCGGAGTAGGATTCTAGTTCATTGACATGCACGACTCAGCCTGTACTCAGCACAGATCGGTGTGGCATAACCAATCAAAGCTGCAGTAGGCCTATATGAAATTAGACCATTACCATACTGTACTGTATATGGATCTATGCCATTCACTTTGAACTGGACTGTGTTTACAGCATGAGTGGTCATGAGTAGATCACTTGTTTTGAAATCAAAGCAGAGCTGCATGTAGCCACGTGTGCACATTTGTTCATATCCTTTGCTAGTTACTGAGTTCTTAGCCCAGTTATAGATAATTTGTAGTCAGCAATGGGGGAGTGATTGGTTCCTACAAGAGCACAACATGTGTACATTTCTAGACATCTTTGAAAAGTGACTCTGGTAAAGAGCTTTTTTTTGTCTTAAAGGGGCAGTGTTTAATTTTGAGACAGCCTTGAATAAGCTAAGTAGCCAATAGGCAGAGGGTAGCATAATTTGTCTGATTCTCTGTAATAATGGTATGGGAATAATAATGCATTTTATTTTGTGAACTGGTTTCTTGGATCAAACAACACAAAATTTTTAGTCACTTCCTTGTCTGAAGGACAAATGGATAAACAGGTTAATGTTAAGCCCTGCATGTGTTTTTCAAAAGTCTCATAAGCCTACATTGAACACCACACATTGGGTAATACAGTAGGCTGAATGATAGAACATCTATCTCCATGTTAATATGTTATGGGTGCATTTTCTCCATTGTTTTTGATGGTAGGCCACTCTGGTAGGCCTACATTATGATCAAATAGCCACAGTAGCCTACTTGACCACTGTCTGAAACTGTAACTTAAAGCAGGTACAGTGTTCACAGTAAATGCAAGCTGAAAGTTGCACATAATGTTTTACAATGTTCAAGTTTGCGCTCAGCAGACCATAACTTGTTCAGTGCCGAAAAACAGAGGGAACATTGGACTCGAGTGAGATTCTTATGAGACTCGAGTGAGATTCTTATGAGACTCCAGTGAGACTCCAGGGAGACTCCAGTAAGATTAGCTCGCATGTCTGCTGTAATAATATGTGTGTATGCAGTAATAAAGTGTCTTAATATCAACACCATCAACACCATCATCCCAGAAACCCTAGACCCACTCTAAATTGCATACCGCCTCAACAGATCCACAGATGATGCAATCTCTATTGCACTCCACACAGCCCTTTCCCACCTGAACAAAAGGAACACCTATGTGAGAATGCAATTCAGTGACTACAGCTCAGCGTTCAACACCATAGTGCCCTCAAAGCTCATCAATAAGCTAAGGACCCTGGGACTAAACACCTCCCTCTGCAACTGGATTCTGGACTTCCTGACGGGCCGCCCCCAGGTGGTAAGGGTAGGTAACAACACATCCGCCACGCTGATCTTCAACACAGGGGCCCCTTAGGGGTGTGTGCTCAGTCCCCTCCTGTACTCCCTGTTCACTCATGACTGCACGGCCAGGCACGACTCCAACACCATCATTAAATTTGCCGATGACACAACAGTGGTAGGCCTGATCACCGACAACAACGAGACCGCCTATAGGGAGGAGGTCAGAGACCTGGCCGTGTGGTGCCAGGACAACAACACCTATTCCCCCTCGGAGACTGAAAAGATTTGGCATGGGTCCTCAGATCCTCAAAAGGTTCTACAGCTGCACCATCGAAAGCATTCTGACTGGTTGCATCACTGRRTGGTATGGRAACTGCTCGGCCTCTGACCGCAAGGCACTACAGAGGGTAGTACGAACGGCCCAGTACATCACTYGGGCCAAGCTTCCTGCCATCCAGGACCTCTACACCAGGCGGTGTCAGAGGAAGGCCCTAAAAATTGTCAAAGACTCCAGCCACCCTAGTCATAGACAGTTCTCTATGCTACCGCACGGCAAGCGGTACCGGAGCGCCAAGTCTAGGTCCAAGAGGCTTCTAAACAGCTTCTACCCCCAAGCCATATGACTCCTGAACATCTAGTCAAATGGCTACCCAGACTATTTGCATCCCCTCTCCACACCACTGCCACTTTCTGTTATCATTTATGCATAGTCACTTTAATAACTCTACCTACTACCTCAACTAACCGGTGCCCCTGCACATTAACTTTGTACCGGCACTCCCTGTATATATTGTTATTTTTTACTGCTTTTTTACTGCTCTTATTCTTAACCATACTTTTTTTAAACTGCACTGTTGGGTAGGGGCTCGTAAGTAAGCATTTCACTGTAAGGTCTACACCTGTCGTATTCGGCTCATGTGACTAATAACATTTGATTTGATTTTGGTTTGATTTAATAGGGAGTTGGGCCGCCCCAACTCACCAGAGCCGCCAAAACAGCTTCAATGCGCCTTGGCATAGATTCTATAAGTGTCTCGAACTCTATTGGAGAGATGCGACACCCATTCTTCCACTAGGAATTCCATAATTTAGTGTTTTGTTGATGGTGGTGGAAAACGCTGTCTCAGGCACCGCTCCAGAATCTCCCATAAGTGTTCAATTGGGTTGAGATCTGGTGACTGAGACACACACGCCTTCTAAATCCCCTATGCTCCTTTGATACGCTTCTTTCCAAGTCACTGAGCTCTAGGGTGACCACATTTAAAATACCCAAATGCGGGACAACATGATGATTTTGCGGGACAGTGTAGCCTACATGAATAAAAACACTTGGCAGCACCCCCCTCAATCAGATTAATGGGAATGTGCATCTAGATCTTCTTAAATTACTGTTTTGTGAGCAAATTAGAGCAGATAGCCTTCCAGTATTGTTTTTTCAATCAAACCACATTCTGCCTGGTGGCTGTTGAGTTTTGGCAACATGATAATTTTTTGGGGACTATTCAGCTAACCATCCTAAAATGTGTTTTTGGTGTAACAGTAACGTTAAACTATGCTATTATATTTAGTTATGTAGAATACAAATTAATTAATATGTGATCTTCCAAGATATTGATTCAGCTTTTATCTAACTTTACTAAGAAAGCAGCATTGTGAGAAGTGGCAGACGACCACCAGTGTGCTCTGGCAGACCTACACCCCTGCAGTTCACTGCACCGACTGAGCAATTGAAGCATATCCAACTTTTTTCCCATGTGCAAAATTTGGTGATACAGAGTGATCACATGTGGCTGTTTTATGGAAATCTTGGAATATTTGGCCAAGGAAACAGTTCTGGTTGGTCTCAGGGAATATAAAACAGTTAGGAAGCGAGACTTATAAAACGGGATGGGAATACTATAGCAGAAAATATGTTAAGTGAGCAACTCATGAGCATTGAGAGCCTCACAAGTTTGACGAAATTACCTTATATCTTTTAGTCTAATATGGCTATTTATTTACTTTTGTATCTTTTCATCAGTAGCACACTGTCACGTTCTGACCTTAGTTCCTTTGTTTTGTCTTTTGTTTTAGTATGGTCAGGGCGTGAGTTGGGTGGGTTGTCTATGTTAGTTTTTCTATGATTTTCTATTTCTGTGTTTGGCCTGATATGGTCCTCAATCAGAGGCAGCTGTCAATCGTTGTCCCTGATTGGGAACCATATTTAGGTAGCCTGTTTTCTGTTGGGTTTTGTGGGTGGTTATTTTCAGTCTTTGTGTGTCTGCACCAGATAGAACTGTTTCGGTTGTTTCTTTGTTGTTTTTGTTATTCAGTGTTCAGTTTTGGTTATTATTAAATATCATGAACACTTACCACGCTGCACCTTGGTCCTCACCTTCTACCACCGACGACGGCCGTTACACACACTTTTTGTATGTAGTTATGAGGCCTGTCCTCTCCAAGTTTAGCAGGAAATTAGCCAGAAAGGATTTGAGAAATACAGTATGATTGGTTGACGATAGGGCTATGACATTGGCCTACAGTACCTCTCATCTTGCGCTCAACAGATCTCAATATCAGATCTCAACTCAATTGGAGAAATGTTTAACATCAGCATTAGGCTTAGGCTACCACATCCTTATGATATACAGTACCAGGCAAAAGTTTGGACACACCAACTCATTCAAGGGTTTCTTTTTCTTTTTCTACTATTTTCTACAGACATCAAAACTATGAAATAAATCATGTAGTAACCAAAAATGTGTTTAACAAATCATTTTATATTTTAGATTATTCAAAGTAGCCACCCTTTGCTTTGATGACAGCTTTGCACACTCTTGGTATTCTCTCAACCAGCTTCACCTGGAATGCTTTTTCAACAGTTGAAGGAGTTCCCACATATGCTGAGCACTTGTTGGCTGCTTTTCTTTCACTCTGTGGTCCAACTCATCCCAAACCATCTCAATTGGGTTTAGGTCAGGTGATTTGTGGAGGCCAGGTCATCAGATGCAGCACTCCTTCTTGGTCAAATAGCCCTTACACAGCATGGAGGTGTGTTGGGTCATTGTCCTGTTGAAAAACAAATTATAGTCCCACTAAGTGCAAACCAGATGGGATGCCGTATTGCWGCAGAATGCTGTGGTAGCCATGCTGGTTAAGTGTGCCTTCAGTGTGAGTTGGTGATCTTCCGACCGTTTAGTAAAGTGCAGCCAGGATCCATACAGTGAATAAGTCCTTTGCCTTCTCTCTGCTCATCGTACTGGTGCATGTGTGATCAAGTCTGTGTTGCTTGTGTGTGTTTGCCATTTCAGTGCGGATCTTGTTTTCGGGAGGCGGGGTGTCGGTTGTGTTTGCAAACTCATTTTAGCTCACATCAAGCTTGTAGCATGGATAACACTAGACACAAAATTGCTGCAAAGCTCAATGCGGAAGAAGAATACATATCAAGCACTACACTCCATGAACTGCTGGATCAACAAAAACAGTTCTATAAAGATCAAATAGATCTGAAACTCTCTATGGATTATACCAACAAAGGGGTTGATGATCTGTTTAAGGATGTAATGGAATTTAAACAGAGTTTGGTGTTAATGCAGGTGGAGGTGGAGGAGCTAAAGGACGTGAATCACCAGCCAGACCGCATTCAAAACCATGTCTGAGGATTTCACAATTTTCCAAAAAACACTTGACAAGCACTCTTCCAAAGGAGACTACCAATCGAGGATCAATAACATTTTAATCAATGGAATTGAGGGCGTAAAGACTGAGACTTGGCATGACACAGAAGTCAAGGCCAAGAAATTCCTGGCTGATCATCTCAAACTGGATCCTAAACTCATCGAGATGGAGAGGGTGCATAGGAATGGCACTTTCTTTCCCGATGGACGGTCCCAGATCTATTGTGGTGAAACTGCTCAGGTTCAAAGACAAGGAGGAGATTCTCAGGAGAGCCAAGTGCCTGAAGGGAACCAAAACCTTCATCAATGAAGAGTTCTCCGAAAAGGTACACCTCAAAAGAAAGGAACTGCTTTCACAACTAGTTGAAGAACTAAAAAAAGGCAACATTGCACACCTGAAGTATGATAGCCTGGTCGTTCACCCCCCCCCCCCCCCTCGTAGGCCTATGACATATTTACTCTACTTTGTTCATGTGTTTCACATAAGCTCATGACCAAAAACACACATTGCTCTAAATGTCATAACCCTCTGAAGTCTTCAGTGGTGGCCCTCGGAGTGTGGTGTCAGGAAAATAACCTCACACTCAACGTCAACAAAACAAAGGAGATGATCATGGACTTCAGGAAACAGCAGAGGGAGGCTGAAGAAATTTGGCTTGTCACCAAAAACACTCACAAACTTTTACAGATGCACAATCGAGAGCATCCTGTCGGGCTGTATCACCGCCTGGTACGGCAACTGCTCCGCCCACAACCGTAATGCTCTCCAGACGGTGGTGAGGCCTGCACAACGCATCACGGGGGCAAACTAGGACACCTACACCACCCGATGTCACAGGAAGGCCAAAAAGATCATCAAGGACAACAACCACCTGAGCCACTGCCTGTTCACACCGCTATCATCCAGAAGGCGATGCCAGTACAGGTGCATCAAAGCTGGGACCGAGAGACTGAAAAACAGCTTCTATCTCAAGGCCATCAGACTGTTAAACAGCCATCACTAACATTGAGTGGCTGCTGCCAACATACTGACTCAAATCTCTAGCCACTTTAATAATWAAAAATTGGATGTAAAAAATGTATCCCTAGTCACTTTATACAATGCCACTTTATACAATGTTTACATACCCAACATTACTCATCTCATATGTATATACTGTACCATATACCATCTACTGCATCTTTCCTTTGCCGTTCGGCCATCGCTCATCCATATATTTATATGCACATATTCTTATTAATTCCTTTGCTGTTGTGAAATTGTTAGATTACTTGTTAGATATTACTGCATGGTCAGAACTAGAAGCACAAGCATTTCGCTACACTCGCATTAACCCATTAGATTTTTACCAGAAATAAGTCTATCACTTTTTATTACTATATTGTTAAGCAATTTAACAACCTGTATAGCAGTTTATTAATTCCAACACTGTCACGAATATTACCGAAGGTGACTCCCCTTCCCGTTCGGGTGGCACTCGGCGGTCGTCGTCGCCGGTCTACTAGCTGCCACCGATCCCTTTTTCCTTTTCGTTTATGTCTGTCTAATTGTTTTCACCTGTTTCTTGTTGGGGTTTTGGGAGGTGTACTATTTAGGTTAGTTTCGCCCGCTAGTGTTTGTGCGGGCTTATTTTGTGTATCCATGTTGGACGTCGTGAGTGATTCTTTGATTGTGGGATTTTCGCTATTCAGCTTTATTTTAAACAGTGGACTGTGGGTTGTTTTACGCCTGTGTTTTGGCACCACCCGTTTGTACCTGTTCCTGTTTTCATGCTGTGGAATTAAAGCGTTTTTTCCCTGGAATACTTTTGCTCTCTCTGCGCCTGACTCTGCACCCATCATTCACCTGACGTTACAAACACAAACTTATTTTTGACCTTTCATTTGAACGTTCGCAGTCTTCCTAAAAATCATGACCACCTTGTTCCTTATCTGTCTTCTCTCAGTCATGAATGTTCCATTGTTGCCCTTTCAAAAACATGGTTGACTGAAGAGACAGCCATGCTTTATCACATGTCTCCTTATAATGCTGTTCACCACTGTAGAACATCAAGAGTGGGAGGAGGAGTGTCCATTTTTGTTCATAAACGTTTTCAATTCTTTGTAAAAGAGGAACTCACACTTACATCTGATAATGTTGATGTTGAATCTCTTTTCAAAGAAATTCCTTCCTGTTCATTTATTTGTGGTAAAAAAAGTGGTAATTGGATGCATCTATCAGCCACCTGATTCTGACATTGGTAGTTTCACTGATATCCTTGCATCAATCTTGGGTTTAATAATGAAGATCAATGTGTTTTCTGTTGGGGGATTACAACATACGTTTTTTAGTGAGAACCACTCACTGACATCAGATTTTTTTATACGTTATACTCCAGCATCTGTATGCCCTCATCTATACGCCCACAAGAGTGACCAGTTTATCTGACACGCTTATTGATAATATTTTTACAACTTTTTTGAATAATCAAATCAAATGTATTTATATAGCCCTTCTTACATCAGCTGATATCTCAAAGTGCTATACAGAAACTCAGCCTAAAACCCCAAACAGCAAGCAATGCAGGTGTTGTAACGGACTTCTACTTCGTCCTCCTCCTCAGACGAGGAGAGGCGAGAAGGATCGGAGGACCAATTTGCAGCGTAGTAATTGTGACAGTGAGAGTGAGTTTATTAGACAAGACGAAACAGTCCCGTGTGGCGCAACATAGACACAGACACAGGAGACAATCACCCACAAACTAACAGTGTAAAACAGCCTACCTATATATGATTCTCAATCAGAGGAAATGAATAACACCTGTCCCTCTATTGAGAACCATTATAAGGCTAATTAACAATCACACTCCCACATAGAACAAACAACACAGACTGCCCATCCCAACTCACGCCTCCTGACCAACTAACACATACAAAACAAGAGAAAACAGGTCAGGAACGTGACATAACCCCCCTCAAGGTGGAACTCGGACGCACCCACCAAAAAGTCTAGGAGGGTCTGGGTGGGCATCAATCCACGGTGGCGCTCAGGCTCTGGCGCGGGTTCCCACCCCACCATAGTCAATCCCCGCTTTTGTAGCCTCCTCCCACTGACCACCCTCCAAATACACCCACCTAAAATAAGAGGCATCACGGGGACAAGGGGCACAGCGGACAAGGGCGGAGCACGCGCGGACAAGGGCAGCTCCGGACTGAGGGACGGCAGCTCCGGACTGAGGGACGGCAGCTCCGGACTGAGGGACGGCAGCTCCGGACGGTGAGGGACGCAGCTCGGACGCTCGATGGCTGGCTGACGGCTCCGACGCTCATGGCTGGCGCGACGGCTCTGGACACTCATGGCTGGCGGACGCGCTCTAGCGCTCCTTGGTCTGGCGGTCTGCGGCTTCTAGCGAAGCGTCCGTGAATTCTGCTTGACGGGTGTGAGGGAGAGTGTGCTGGCGGCGCGGACCTGACAAATCTACGGCCCTCCTGAGCGGACGGCTCTAGCGCTCCTCTCTGGACGGGCGGGGACGGGGCTCTAGCAGGCTCCGTCTGGGGCGGACGCTCTAGCGATCTCCTGTTGGGCGACGCGTCAGCGGCCCTGTCTTGGCGACCGGCGGGTGCGTAGCGGCGTGCGCGTGGTGCGTGGAGCGGCGCGGCACGAGCGCCAGGCTGCTGCCAAAAGCCTCAGGCGAAGTCTCTGTATGGTTCCTCATTTCGACGAACTGTTCTGAAAGGCTCATAACATAACTCAGCGTACGGGCGAGCGAGCGCGGACATCGTTGTAAGGCTGCGGACAGAAGTCAACGCGCGGCGCGTGGGTGAAAGGCTCGGACCAGGATTCCACCCGATAGCATGCGCTCAATGATAACGGCGCCTTTGTAAGATACCAAACATTGAATCTGTAAGACGGGTTGCTCGGGCGGAGCGAATTGGAGGCCGTGCTGTCTTGTGACAGACGGGCCCAAGCCGCAGGACAAAGCGGGTGCGGCGACATTATGATACAGTATATTTAGACCACGAGCGCCAACGTCTCTATACCATGGCCGTTGGCAGACTGCGAAGAGCACATTAAGAAAAAAGTCCGCCAGCTTGGAGCGTTGTTTCCCACACCTCGATTTTAAAGAGCTATCCTTGAAGAGTGGCGTGTGTCGGTATGGAGGTGCAAGGCGTCGCAGCGTAACTGTTTGAACAGGCATGACTAAAGGAATCAAAGGCGAGCCTCTGAACCTGGTGAAAGCCAAATGTGACAGAAATGTTAAAAGTAATTTCCCCCTTGACAGTATATTAGTTGCAGAACACAGGAGAAATTGGCCCTCCGTCGTTAAATAGGCCTGCTTGAAAGAGCCAGCTTCACATCCATGGCTGAGTGTGTGTGCGAGTGGAGATGAGCGGTGTTGCACGCGTGAGCGCGCGAGGGTGAGCGACGTTGTGCGAGAGAGCGTGTGTCTGAGCGAGAGTCGAACAGTGTCGAGAGTCAGCGAGAAGTGTTGAGGCGTGGGGAGCTGTTTGAGTTGAAGCCTGCATGGAGTGCCAGATGGTTGGGGTAACAGGTTTGCAAACGTCTGCGGACTATTTCCATTGCTTCCATTTCGTAAGTCAAGCCTCAATAACAGCGCCAGCTAAGTATTTGAAGAACAATACATACTATTTGAATACTTTTCTGCCTATTATGACAGCATGGGGTATGGCTGACCATGATGCCTCTTGTGGCCTTGCAGAATCTAAGGTGAGATGAAGGACTAGTCTCTCCATCTCTGCCAGTGCAGACTGGTTACTTCAATGGGTCATAAGAGTGCGTGGATGAGATTGAGTGGGCTTCAGTTTCTCGTCTATTGCACGGGCAGTGGTTGTGAGAAATATCAATATGTCTCTTAAACCCACTGGCAAAAACCTGCTTGAATCACGTTGTTTCCAGTCATTTCAACCCCCAAAATCGATATGATGGGACGTTGATAAAGAACGTGGAGAAAGCTGATTGGATTTGCAGGAAAACTTTCTCGAACGTAAAGGCATTTCATATTTTTTTCACCCCACTTTAAGACCTAAATCCAATGACATGGTGAGCATTTGGTTGTTGATTTTACGATTGAATTCACGTTAGTTGACAGCTCAAACAAATGTAAATCAAAACTAGACAATTGAACTGACTCTGTCCCGTGGGAAAAAATACCCTATGTCAATCATATACATCATAAACCATCATTTAAAAAAGCTGATTCTGTCATTAGGAGATATGTGTGAGCTGTGAGCGAGAGAGAAGTAAATAAGTTATGCCTGGTTGAGTGTGCGCGCCCTTTGCAAAGGAAGTATATACAGTGTACTATAAAAAAATTGTTGCAGCCCAAGGTCCAGGTATGCGTATGTGGAAGAGAAGGGTGTAATTATAAAAAAAGAATAATGCTGAAATATTTGCTTCCAGATCCTGTTTGTTTTTTTTACATGACATGATGTTTTCAGTCTTCTGCAAGTATGAGAACAGAAGTGAAGAGACGGTGAAGGTGCCAGTATAAAAAAGTGCCAGTTTGTATCTAGATGGGTCGGGCGTACCAAAAGGGCACAAGGCGGACCTGGGCATTTGTATTATTACCACACCACATTACCACATTGTTATTACACCTTAAACCTTTGAATTATGGAGAAAGACGACGCGAGAGAGCGAGCGACGCGCCGAGCTAGCAGATGGTAGTGAGAGTGTGCGTGTGTGAGCGTAGCCCAGATTAGGTTCCTAATCTCCCAACCCATAACTAACTATCAAAAGTCAGAGTAGCTAGCTTGTTCTAGAGAAAAATACTTTAAGAAAAAGCAAACATTTAACCCAAGAGTGTGAGGGGCTGCAATAAAACTCACATTCGCTTTCAATGATTTGATCCAGATTGTTTTGTTGAGCAGAGATGCAGAGAAGCATATTTAGTTTCTTTAAGAACGCCGCTGAAGAGTGTGATGTCCGGCGCCGGCGCGGCGGAGAAGGAGGGTGGTGAGCGTTGAGGCATTGAATAAAGAAATCCCAATCAAAATCCGTCTGGTTTAGGAGCCAGAGATAACGGTCTCAATTCACAGCATCCACCAATGTCGACCTTTCCGCATCTCAGTGGAAGGTGGACCGGAGGGCGTGACGAGGCGATTCTGTCAGACCAGAGAAGATCGCCGAGAGAGAGGAGTCGGCGGGCTTGCTCAAGCAAAACGTCTGTAGTGGTCCGAACCGTCTAGAAACAAGTATGACCACTCTATGGGAAAGATGATACTCTCAGCAGAGCATGGTAGAGAGGTGTGGGGGCATTGGGTTAGCGCAGAGTGTAAGCAGAGATGGAAAGAGAAGGCATATTTAGTTTCTTTTAAAAAAAAAAAAAACACCAGTCAGGAGTATGCAACAGCTTCAACAGAGGTAGTTTAGAAAATGCAATTACATACATTTATTTTTTACATTAGAATTAGAGCATAATGTTATGGCTCTAGATGGCAGGAAACGCTGTTTCAGTGTTTGAAATACTAAATTCTCCAACCTCTTGATGGTGCATCAGCCCCCTTGCGGACTACCTTCCAGCCAATCCCAATGTACTTTGTGCCCCCTCAAGATATTGTGGGCATTGACGCCCCTGGAAGTACAAATTTAAATATCCTTTCATTATTGCTTGCTTTTGACTGATTGAGGAGAGGGGTGTCGGATGGTGAGCGAGAGGGTGCGAAGAGAGCGACGAAATTTCAATCAGACAACAAGTGCCACTCCAAGTTCTCTCTTCACCAACAGCACAGATTTGTCACAATATGTGATGGGAAGTGAGCAGTGGAGTGTGGTGACTTTGATCATAGCCTGACAGCTAAGAAAAGTACGTGCTTGTCGATTGCGAGGAGAGATCAGAGAGGTGAGTGTTCGGCCTGGGTGCGATGTTGATGGGGGTGTGTGCCCCTAATTAGTATCATCAATGCTGCGGGTGCGCGCTGCTGTGGCGCGTGTGTGTGTGCGTGGTGAGTGGCGATGCATGTCTTGTTCCTGTGCTTCCTCTGCTGGTCTTATGTGAGGGTTCGTTTCCCGCCGTGTTCGGTATGCCCTCTCTCTCTCCTTCCCTCTCTCCCTCTCCCGCTCTCTCTCTCTAGCGTTCCTGTTTCCTGCTTCCCAGCTGTTTCTTCATCCCTAACGACGCGTCATTTACTCTTTCACCCTGTCCCCTATTTTTCCCTCTGATTAGAGTTCCCTATTTCTCCCTCGCTGTCGCTTCTGTCCTTTCTCGATTCTTGTTTGATGTTTCTGTCCGTTCCTGTTCGCGGCCGCGTGGTGGCGTGGTGTGTTGTGCCGTTCGTCGAGAGTGCGCTGCGCTGGGTGTGAGCAGGTGTCTTACTGTCAGGCTTACGGCTTGTGCCTTCCTGAAGCACCTGCAGTCTGTGGTCGCGTCTCCAGTCGTCCTCTCTACTGAGCGGAGACGGAGTTGCGTGTTTGCCGTGTGTGATTAACCTTTGTAATCCAGGAGAATCATTGTTTGTTTGATACTGAATTAAGACTCTGTTCTATTACGTCGCTTTTGGTCCCTTCTTCATCTCGATGGGCGACGGGGCGGGCGGGAGGGGGGGTGGGTACCGGGCTGGGACACGCACTGAAGGCTAGTGCGGGGAGAAAACAGGGCATACTGGACCCTGGAGAGCGACATTAGGCCTGGGTGCGTGGTGCGGAACTGGTGGTACGGGCTGGGACTGCACCCAGCTAGTGCGTGGAGGAGGAACAGGGCTCTGGAGACGCACAGGAGCCTGGTGCGTGGTGTTGGCACTGGTGTATGGCTGGAGACACACACACAGCTAGTGGTGGAGGAGAACGGGCTCTGGAGACGCACAGGAGCCTGGTGCGTGGTGTAGAATGTGTCTAGGCTGGGGCGGGGAGGTGCGCCGGAAATACCGGACGTGCAGCGTATGGTCCTTGAGCAATGAGCCTGCCCAACTTACTGGTTGCATGCTCCCGTAGCGCCGACCAGTGGCGGGAGGTGGAATAACGCACGGCTATGTAGGCGAACCGGGGGGGGGGGGGAGGGGGGACGCGGGATGGCGCTGGGGCGTAGGGGTGCGCGGTGTGAGAGCCGGCCCGAGGAGAGCGTGCAGCTGGAGCCTTATATGTAGAGCCGGCTTCATGGCACTTGTTCAATGCTCAATCTAGCCGGCAGATACGAGACTGATAATGTACCGCCCACCGGGGCGTATTGCCACGACGTACAGAACCACCTGGGCGCGGGGTCTCTGCGTAGCGAGCGGGGTGTCTGCCCTACTCTCGCTCCCACGTGAATACAGGAGTTGCCGCCATCTTCCTACCTGACTATCGGGCCAGAATTCCCCTTTTAGCCCCCCCCAAAGAAATTTTTTGGCTTGACTCACAGAACGTGCGCGAGCGGGCGCGTTGAAGCGTGGCTGGGCGGCTCGGCGTGCGAAGCAGCCGCGTCCTGGGCGTTAGCGCCTCCTGCGTGCGCGTGCGGGAGCGGGAGAGCGGCGATATTCTCCAGTTTTGCGCCCAGGGTTCCGCTTTCCGTCAGTATTTCCTGCCCATGTCCAGAAAATCCTCCTTATTCCGGTATCTCTGCGTTTTGTAGTTGCTGCTTTTCCCTCGTGCTTGATCCTTTGTTGGTGTGATTCTTGTGTAACGGACTTCTACTTCGTCCTCCTCCTCAGACGAGGAGAGGCGAGAAGGATCGGAGGACCAATTTGCAGCGTAGTAATTTGACATAATGATTTATTAGACAAGACGAAACAGTCCCGTGTGGCGCAACATAGACACAGACACAGGAGACAATCACCCACAAACTAACAGTGTAAAACAGCCTACCTATATATGATTCTCAATCAGAGGAAATGAATAACACCTGTCCCTGATTGAGAACCATATAAGGCTAATTAACAATCACACTCCCACATAGAACAAACAACACAGACTGCCCATCCCAACTCACGCCCTGACCAACTAAACACATACAAAAACAAGAGAAAACAGGTCAGGAACGTGACAGGTGTAGAAGCACGTGAATAATGTGGCTACAAGTATACTTTATACTGACATTTCTGACCACTTTCCAATTTTTTCTTCTCTTTGGCAGCTGGAAATTAACAGATGGGATTGCTTAGTAGCATTAAATGTAGAATATTTAACAAAAGTAATTGTGAGCGCTTTAGGATGTTAATTGATATTTCATGGGAATATTTTAATAATCAGGCCGATGTGGAGTCTGCCTATCAGACTTTTTCTTAATCTTTCAAAGATTGTATGAAAAGTTGTATGAAAAGTGGTTCACAAATCCCTTTCCCCTGAATTCTGCAAATTAAAAAATCTATAAGAAAAAATGTACTTACCTATGTCGGATTTTTATATAGTCAACTTGGAAAATCATTGATCAACTGATGAAAAAGTCATCGACAACAATTCCATCTCAATTTATTGTTGGAAATAAGACCTATAGTGATACTGATGTTATTGTATTTCATGTGAATTTAACAACTTCTTTGTGAATGTGGGTTCCTCTCTGTCAAAGAAAATTGAGAAAACTGATGGAAATCCCTTGGATTACATTAAGGAACACTTCCCTTCTCTGCTTCAGTTTGCTCCTCTTGATGTGATGGAGGTAATTGGTACCTTGAAGATATCAGCAGCAGGTCATGATGAGATTGGTGCCTCTTTGGTGAAATCAGTTTCTTCCTCAATTACTGAGCCTCTAACGTACAGTACCATTCAAAAGTTTGAACATACCTACTCATTCAAGGGTTTTTCTTWATTTTTACTATTTTCTACATTGTATAATAGTGAAGACATCAAAACCATGAAATAACGCATATGGAATCATGTAGTAACCAAAAAAGTGTTAAACAGATAAAAATATATTTGAGATTTGAGATTCTTCAAAGTAGCCACCCTTTGCCTTGATGACAGCTTTGCACACTCTTGGAATTTTCTCAACCAGCTTCACCTGGAATGCTTTTCCAACAGTCTTGAAAGAGTTCCCACATATGCTGAGCACTTGGTGGCTGCTTTTCCTTCACTCTGCGGTCCAACTCATCCCAAACCTTCTCAATTGGGTTGAGGTCGGGTGATTGTGGAGGCCAGGTCATCTGATGCAGCACTCCATCACTCTCCTTCTTGGTCAAATAARCCTTATACAGCCTGGAGGTGTGTGTTGGGTCATTGTTGAAAAACAAATGATAGTTCCACTAAGAGCAAATCAGATGGGATGGCGTATCGCTGCAGAATGCTGTGGTAGCCATGCTTATTAAAACTTCTTAAGGCTAGGGGGCACTATTTTTACGTCCGGATGAAACGTGTGCCCAAAGTAAACTGCCTGCTACTCAGGTCCAGAAGCTAGGATATGCATATTATTAGTAGTATTATTAGTAGTAGATTTGGATAGAAAACACTCTGAAGTTTCTAAAACTGTTTGAATGATGTCTGTGCGTATAACATATCTTATTTGGCAGGCAAAACCCACAGGACAAACCATCCAGGAGGTCACTCTCTTTTCAATGAGGTTTCAATGGGAACCMAGATTTCTAAGGCACTTGTTTGCAGTTCCTATCGCTTCCACTGGATGTCAACAGTCTTTAGAAATTGGTTGATGTTTTTCCTTTGAGAAATGAAGATGTAGGGCAGTTCAGAATGAGGGTCGAGTGAAGTGTACTGTTTGACCTGAAAGCACGCTATTCCGCTATATCCGCTATTGAACGCAGTTTAWTCCGTCTTAAATTTTATCGATTATTTACGTTAAAAAATACCTAAAGTTGTATAAGAAAAGTTGTTAGAAATTTCTGAATAAAGTTTACAGGTAACTTATTAGATACTTTGTAGACATTGCGTGAGTGACCTCCTGGATGGTTGCGTGAGTTGGAACCGGTGTATTTTCAGAATCAAACGCGCCAAGTAAATGGACATTTTGGGGATATAACGACAGAATTAATCAAACAAAAGGACCATTTGTGATGTTTAATGGACATATTGGAGTGCCAACAGAAGAAGATKTTCAAAGGTAAGGCATGAATTATATGTTATTTCTGACTTTTGTGTTGTGCCTGGTGGGTTGAATTKTGATTTTCATGTGTATGTTTGATGGGGTGCTGTCCTCAGATAATAGCATGGTTTGCTTTCGCCATAAAGCCTTTTTGAAATCTGACAATGTGGCTGGATTAACAAGAAGTTAATCTTTAAACCGGTGTATAACACTTGTATGATTTATGAATTATTATTATGAGTATTTCTGTTTTTGAATTTGGCGCGCTGCTATTTCACTGGGTGTTGTCAAATCAATCCCGTTAACGGGATTGGCGCACGAAGGGATCACGAAGAAGTTAAATGTGCCTTAAATTCTAAARAAATCACAGACAGTGTCACCAGCAAAGCACACCAACACCAGCACACCTCCTCCTCCATGCTTCACGGTGGGAAACACACATGCGGATATCATCTGTTCACCTACTCTACGTCTCACAAAGACACAGTAGTTGGAACCAAAAATCTCATATTTGGACTCATCAGACCAAAAGACAGATTTCCACAGGTCTAATGTCCATTGCTCGTGTTTCTTGGCCCAAGCAAGTCTCTTCTTATTTTTGGTGTCCTTTAGTAGTGTTTTTTTCAGCAATTCGACCATGAAGGCCTGATTCACGCAGTCTCCTCTGAACAGTTGATGTTGAGATGTGTCTGTAACTTGAACTCTGTGAAGCATTTATTTGGGCTGCAATTTCTAAGGCTGGTACCTCTAATGAACTTATCCTCTGTAGCAGAGGTAACTTTGGGTCTTCCTTAAATGTAGCCGTCCTCATGAGAGCCAGTTTCATCATAGCGCTTGATGGTTTTTGCGACAGCACTTGAAGAAACTTTCAAAGTTCTTGAAATTTTCCGGATTGACTAACCTTCATGTCTTCAGGTAATGATGGACTGTTGTTTCTCTTTGCTTATTTGAGCTGTTCTTGCCATAATATGGACTTGGTCTTTTACCAAATAGTGCTATCTTCAGTATACTACCCCTACCTTGTCACAGCACAACTGATTGGCTCAGACGCATTAAGAAGGAAAGAAATTCCAGAAATGAACTTTTAACAAGGCACACCTGTTAATTAAAATGGATTCCAGGTGARTACCTCATGAAGATGGTTGAGAGAATGCCAAGAGTGTGCAAAGCTGTCATCAAGGCAAAGGGTGGCTACTTTGAAGAATCTCAAATATAAAATACATTTTGATTTGTTTATCACTTTTTTCGTTACTACATGATTCCATATGTGTTATTTCATAGTTTTGATGCCTTCGCTATTATTCTACAATATTGAAAATGGTCAAATGAAAGAAAAAACATGAAATTAATAGGTGTTTCCAAACGTTTTACCGGTACTGTATGTCTCCATTAAATCTATACAAACTGGTATTGCCAAAGTTATCGCCCTCTATAGATCTGYGGATTTCAGATCTTTTACAAATTATCGGCCAATTTCTGTACTACCATGTTATTCTAAATCCTAGAATAATTGGTGCGTAAGAGAATCTTCAAACATTTAAATCAACACTGTATTCTATATGAGCACCAATAAGGTTTTCGTAAAAACTACTCCAGAGATATAGCTCTTTGAAACTTGTGGATAAAATCTTAACAGCTCTTAAGAACAATGAATACGCTCCTGGCATCTTTTTAGATTTATCCAAAGCATTTGACACGGTTAATCATGAAATATTACTTTCAAAAGTGCATTATTATGGTTTTCATGATTATACATGTAATTGGTTATATAGTTATGTTTACGATAGAGAACAAATGGCTTACCAGCGCCGAGATATCATGTGGTGTGCCACAGGGTTTGATAATAGGCCACTTTGTTCTTCCTAATCTATATCAATGACATTGCTGCTGTGTCTTCTACATACTTCCCATTCTCTTTGCTGATGAAACCAATTTGATTTTATCACAAGAATTTTGATTCACTAATTAATGAAGTCAACTCAGGTACGGCCACATTTTCTGAAAGGTTCCAGATAAACAAATAATGTTTAAATGTTAACAAATTCAAAATTATAATTAAGAATCTCAATTTGTTGGGAATGAAATGGAACAAGTCAGATCCACTAAATTTCTCTGAGTTCTAATTGATGAAAAGGTATCCTGGAAAGATCATATTATATTTGTCTGTAGCAAAGTGATGAAATCTGTTGGTGRCATCAGAAAGATTAGTGGTTTGGTTCATCAGGCTTGCTTCCTAACCCTATACTATAGCTTAATGTACCCACATCTAATACACTGTAATATTGTCTGGGCCAGTACATATGCCTCCTACCTACACAAATTAATCATCATAAAAAAGACATTTGCAAGACTAGCCACCTCATCTAATTACCTAGCACCATCTGCACCTTTCTTAAAGAAACTCAGTATCTTGTCTATTTACGACATTAATGTACGCCAATTATGCACTTTCATCTAAAAAATACTAATAACTCCCAAACAGTTTACCTAAACCCTTCAATGGATTCTTCCAGYTTAATTCTGAAATCCATCTCTATAACACGAGACACTGCGATAACCTTCACCCTCCCCACTGGTAAATTCTATTATCAGAGGTATCATACTCTGGAATTCTTATCTTCACATTGCCAAAACCTCATCATCCCTCAATAACGTCAAGCGAAGACTAGGGGTCAGCCTGATGAATCAAACTACCCAATAATCCCTTCCATGAAGTCTAACTCTCACACTCACACACAATCAAACATGTTTTTTCTTGTATACTGAGTATATCATGTACAATTATAATGAATATGCTTTGTTTAACTGATTGAACAAAACAAAACAAAAATTGACTTTTCATTTCTCAGAACAAGAATAGACTGACGAGTTTCAGAAGAAAAGTCTTTGTTTCTGGCCATTTTGAGCCTGTAATCGAAACCCACAAATGCTGATGCTCCAGATCCTCAACTAGTCTAAAGAAAGCTAGTTTTATTGCTTCTTTAATCAGAAACAACAGTTTTCAGCTGTGCTAACATAATTGTAAAAGGGTTTTCTAATGATCAATTAGCCTTTTAAATGATKAACTTGGATTAGCTAACACAATGTGCCATTGGAACACAGGAGTGATGGTTGCTAATAATGGGCCTCTGTACGCTTATGTAGATATTCCATTAAAAATCTGTCATTCCCAGCTACAATAGTCATTTACAACATTAYCAATGTCTACACTGTATTTATGATCAATTTGTTATTTCGTTTTTTCTTTCAAAAARAAGGACATTTCTAAGTAACCCCAAACATTTGAACGGTAGTGTATGTGTGTAACGATCAAAGAGTGAATGGGTGTGGAGTCAGGCGCAGAGAGCAAAGGATACGGGGAAAAACACGCTTTAATGTCCAACCAAAAAAGGTACAAAAAGTAACGCCAAACATAGGCGTAATACACTCCACCTAAGTACACTTTGGTAACAAACCGGACAGRGAAAAACCCAATAAACAAGAACACCTCTCACAATACAGAAAACAAGCCRGCACAAACACAAGCGGGCTAATCGAACTTAAATAACACCACCCTAACACCCCAACAAGAAACAGGTGAAAACAATTAGACAAAACCAAACGAAAAAGGAAAAAAGGATCGGTGGCATCTAGTAGGCCGGTGACGACGACCGCCGAGCGCCACCCGAACGGGAAGGGGAGCCACCTTCGGTATTATTCGTGACAATGTGACTCGATTTAGGAAACTAGGCGTATGTTACGCGTCACTACTTCACATGAGAGGCATTTGAATTTATTGATTTTTTGGGCAAAAATGCCTTCTGGAACATTTGATCCAGTCTTAATAACAAACTTGTATGTCATCTCTAAATGTGAATAAACATTTTAAAATACGAGCKTAGTTGGTTTAGCCCCAGAAAACGACAGGAACCTTCAAGCTAGCCATGATTGGCTGAGATAATGGATGGGCTGGACATGTCGAGAGATGAGTTCGGATTGGTCTGCCATGTAGTWCACTTCTGTCTATAATAAATGGCTGCTCAGTATGTGTAGGTAATCCTTCCTAACACATTCATTTTTTWAAGATATCACTAAATAACTGCAAAAGTGGACAGAGTTTTGAAATCAGTGGAATGCCTGGTGGAAGCAGAGTATGATAGCTAACGAGATGGAGAAAATATGCAGAGGGAGTCGAAAAGAGAACACACAGAAGGCTGTTGTATAAAACACCTGTCTCCAGATTACATCTTCAAACTAAGGGCAACCATGGCATCCATGAAAGACAGGGAGAAGCGTTCATCCATGTTTACAGGTAAGAGAGTCTAGCTAGCTATATTTTCAGATATTACACATTTCTAATTTTGTCAGAAAGTTGTTTTCATCAAGTTAAAGCGTACTGTTAGCTAGCTAACGTCAGCTGGCTGGCTCACTAGCTAACGTTATGTGTATGATCTGTGTCGTAATATTATTTGTATCTCAGAACTATTTGCATTGCTAGTTATAGCCTAATGTTAGCTAGCTAGCTAATATTGAATCTAGTTGGTTAGCTACCTGCAGATTCATACAGGGTAGTAATGTTATGAGTTGGGATTATGATTCATTGTTTAGCTAGCTAGCATGTCCAAACAAAAGACTCCACTATGCAAGGTACCATTTTACTGTACCGTTTTATACCTTCTGTATCCTGTGCATGTGACAAATAAACTTAGATTTTATTTGATATATTGTATGTTTACCGGAGATGGTAATGTGGAGAACAACATGACCTGCACAGAAGTCAAATTAGGATATAACGTTAGGCCAATGAGACAGTGTCCAAGTAAAAACATTATCTGGTAGAATGCCCTGCTTTAATTTCGTCACACTCACAACTGTAAGCTATTTTCTGTAAGCTATTTTCGTTTTTTCTATAAACTGTGAGTTTATTTTCCTGTAATAATGAATAAAAATYWGCAAAAGTGAAGACGTTGTCAGCTATATGATGTGGTTACAGTATTATTTGACCTGGCTAGCCAGCTAACTTAATGTAAGCTAGCTAGCTAGGAAGCTTGAAACGAACCCAAACATTGTTTAAAAAGTTGCTTTGATGCCTGGTTTGCTAGATTGATATATAGCTACTAAATTCATTTTCAAACAGATGGGTTTATTGGTGTTAAAATACACCAGTTATGCTATTTTTCACCACCAGGCTGCTGATGTCATGCATTTGAATCCATGAAGAGATGGGTGGGGCTAAGGCTTAAGAGCGATTGCATGATTCTGAATGGTTGTAGACAAAGAGCTCTCCAGTACATGTACCAAAARATTCAAGGGACATTTTCTCTAACGTGGGGTTACAAGTTTATCAACTTTCAAAGCATAATTACTTTCCCATTGTTCCCCAACTGTTGTTTATGATATAGCATTTTCTAACACTGAGTCTCTAGTTTTATCTAATGTAAAAAACACCATTAAAAATTTTGCCACATAAGACCGAATCGAGCCGGTCGGTCACATATGAGGACGCAAAAACGCTAATTGCAGTCCTTCACCAAAACGTTCCCTCTCCCTCGCTCCGACAGAGCCGAGGATAAGAGACAGCGGTGGCCTCTCCCGACACTCTTGTTCATGTTTTCTGTGCCGTGAGCGGCAATGAGGTCCAATCACCATCAGTGGCTCCAAGTAATTAATCAGGGAAATAGTGGATCACAATAGTGGATCATCTACCATGCATGTCAGGTACTCAGATGCTGCTGCCTACTTTATTTATTTTTAATGGAACCTAATACAATTTGGAGTTCTCTTTGATTGAGGGGAGGAATTGATAAAAAGGGAAGCGTGAGATGGAAGTTTGATCAGTAATTGTAGGAGTCGAATGTGACATCGGAAGACTAATTAAGGAACTGAATCTAATGGCCAACACACATGGTGTTACACACAGCTCTCTCCCCTGGCCAACACACATGGTTTCACACACAGCACACTCACCCAGCAAACACACATAGAGTTACTTACAACTCTGTCCCCCAGACAACGCACATCGTGTTACACACAACTCTGTCCCCCTGACAACACATATCCTGTTACACACAACTCTTTCCCCCAGACAACACACATCGTGTTACACACAACTCTGTCCCCCAGACAATGCACATGGTGTTACACACAACTCCTCCCCCCAGCCAAAACACATGACAGAGTGTTAAACACAATTTAGCTCTCTCCCCCAACCAACATAGGCACAGGGAGGTACTGCGATTTCACATTACTATATCCCTAATCTCGTCTCTCTCTCTCTCTCTCTCTCTCTTTCTCTCTCTCTCTGTAGCAAATGAGCCTAAGGATAAGGTAACTATATCCCTATTCGCATAAACAAACACATACAGTGCATTCATAAAGTATTCAGACCTCTTGATTTTTTCCACATTTTGTTACATTACAGAATTATTCCAAAATGGATTAAATAATTTTTTTCCCATCATTAATCTACACAATACCCCATAATGACAAAGCAAAATACAGGTTTTTAGAAATGTCTGCAAAGTTATAAAAAACAACAACTGATATCACATTTACATAAGTATTCAAACCCTTTACTCAGTACTTTGTTGAAGTACTTTTGGCAGCGATTACAGCCTTGAGTCTTCTTGGGTATGACGCTACAAGCTTGGCACACCTGTATTTGGGGAGTTTCTCCCATTCTTCTCTGCAGATCCTTTCAAGCTCTGTCAGGTTGGATGGGGAGCGTCGCTGCACAGCTATTTTCAGGTCTCTCCAGAGATGTAAGTCTGGGCTCTGGATGGGCCATTCAAAAACATTCTGAGACCTGTCCCAAAGCCTCTCCTGCATTGTCTTGGCTGTGTGCTTAGGGTCGTTGTCCTGTTGGAAGGTAAACCTTCACCCCAGTCTGAGGTCCTGAGTGCTCTGGAGCAGGTTTTCATTAAGAATCTCTCTGTACTTTGCTCCATTCATATTTCCCTCGATCCTGACTAGTCTCCCAGTCCCTGCCGATGAAAAACATCCCTATAGCATGATGCTGCCACAACCATGCTTCACCGTAGGGATGGTGCCAGGTTTCCTCCAGACGTGAAGCTTGGCATTCAGGCCAAAGAGTTCAATCTTGGTTTCATCAGACCAGAGAAYCTTGTTTCTCATGGTCTGAGAGTCTTTAGGTGCCTTTTGGCAAACTCCAAGCGGGCTGTCATGCCTATTACTGAGGAGTGGCTTCTGTCTGGCCACTCTKCCATAAAGGCCTGATTGGTGGAGTGATGCAGAGATGGTTGTCCTTCTGGAAGGTTCTCCCATCTCCACAGAGGAACTCTGGAGCTCTGTCAGAGTGACCATCGGATTCTTGGTCACCTCCCTGACCAAGGCTTTTCTCCCCCGATTGCTCAGTTTGGCCGGCCAGCTCTAGGAAGAGTCTTGGTGGTTCCAAACTTCTTCCGTTTAAGAATGATGGAGGCCACTGTGTTCTTGGGGTACTTCAATGCTGCAGAAATGTTTTTGGTACCCTTCACCAGATCTGTTCCTCGACACAATCATGTCTCAGAGCTCTACAGACAATTCCATCGACCTCATGGCTTGGTTTCTGCTCTGACATGATCTGACATCAACTGTGGGACCTTTTATAGACAGGTGTGGGCCTTTCCAAATCATGTCCAATCAATTGAATCTAACACAGGTGGACTCAAATCAAATTGTAGAAACCTCTCAAGGATGATCAATGGAAAGAGGATGCACATGAGCTCAATTTCAAGTCTCATAGCAAAGGGTCTGAATACTTATGTAAATAAGGTATTTCTGTTTTCACTTTGTCATTATAGGGTATTGTGTGTAGATTGAAAAATATATATATATACTTTAATCCATTACAATTAGGCTGTAATTTAACAAAATGTGGAAAAAGTCAAGGGGTCTGAATCTTTTTTGAATGCACTGTACACACAAGCACATGGACGCACACGCATGCAAACACACGCAAACACACAAACAGAGACAGAAAGAGAGAGTGAGCGAGAGAAAGATCAAGCGAGAGAGATCGAGACTATGCCAACACACGTACATCCAGGGCTGTTTGTCAATCACAGTTTTTTCACCAATTCAGAAACTAAATATAAATAAAAACGCTGCAATATAAATAAAAACACTGGAGAATTCATGCAGGGATGTCTAACAGTGACGTTTGTACAGCACTATAACAAATTAATTGACAGTAGTACATAGGCTACACAACAATTACAAGCCATCAACAAAACAAGACTCCAGAGAGTGTATGATGTCCCAGACTTCGCCTGAACCTGCGTCATGTGGCGCGTGACATTACAGCACAATGTGAGTGAATACAGTTCTCTCAGAACCCACAGGTATTGTATTGTTATATAGTGTATGTCATTCTTATACAACATAGCAGCCATCTGTCTCCAGATGTAAGACTGTGAGACTTCTCTCTGTGGGCCTATTGTGGAGTGGTCGGATGAAAGTGCCATGAACACGAGCGGAAGAAAGCCTGAGCCTGTTTTAGACAAGACATTTACATACTCTCTCTTGCTGTACACGTCTAGCGAGAGACAGGGAGAATGGGTGGAAATGCCAGACGAGCGGTCTTTAATGTCAGATATTCTAGCGAGATGCTGTTTRTTCCCACCAGCTAACGGGCGGAGCGCATGAAAAAGTGAGCCGGTTAGGTGTACGACAGCGAGCTTCAGACGGATAAATGAACAAGTGGATGAGTATAGGGATGAGTCTGTTCTGCTCTGTGTACCATGCTACCACACAATCAAACCGTAATGTGGGCAAGCGCTGGTGGAGCACGAAGCGTCATCCCTCTCTGCATCGTATCCATGATCTCATTACCGCTGTATACATAGCCCTGAAACGGCATGTACAATTTAACCCAATTTGATGGATAGTTCTCATGATATGGTAATACCGGCCCCAGGCCATGCTACGGAAAGCAATCCTCCTCCTGCACATTGTGATATCTCCCCTTCGCTTTCTCCTCCTCTCCTCTTTATTCTGTTTTTTCCCCTCTCCTCACATGAGCAGCRAGAGTAGTCAGCCAGTGTGGTGTTCCTGGTATGGGAACCCTCCAGCCCCCCCAGTGCATTAGATTAGAAGGAGCAGAAATTCATKATTCCAAATGTGCCATGAGGAATGGGCACATAATGCTGGAGAGTAGTATGTTCTATATGAGGCCCCATGTGTATTTTTGTATCTGTGCTGTGTCAAAGTAGCATGTTGGCATTTATTGGGATGACTTGTGTACTGGAGGTAGCACTGCAGGGTAGTCACTAGCTGGCACAGCCACAAAGTCATCAAATCTGACTTTAAACCTAAACCTAACCCTAACCTTAACCACACTGCTAACCTTATGCCTAACCCTAAKCTTAAATGAAGACCAAAAAGCTTCTTTTTTTTTTTAGATATATACCCAATCCCAATAAACGTCAATATCTGGATATAGCAGGGATCGCTGTGTTGGAGAGTCATCCGAGGCAATATTCATTGACAGCAAAATTGGAGAGGGGTTTGATATCCAGCCTTTTCTAGTTTATAAGGAGACAATCAGCCTTACACTGTTGAGGCCACTGCGCCAAAGCTCAACGCACCCTGCCAAAGAAAACAGCCAATCAAGGATGAGGCGAGCCTTTAACCACAAGGCCATTGGTACCACATTTACTGCTGTGAATTAGAGCTGAATCAAATGTCCCTCAATGCAATCTGATTCCAATGATGACTGGAAGTGACGTGCGTCAACCGGGCGTATGGATGCAGAGATGTTAATGACCGGTAGCCAGTTAATCATAATGGTCCCATAACGCAGATGGCCTAAGCTGATGGGATCAAAACAAAAACCAATGATTTATTTACGGGAACCTGTCATCATTGATGGAAATTCTCAAAATGCATTATATCTCTGTGATATCGCCACGTCCAACTCAGAATATCCCCTTCCTCCTCACCCAACCTGCTCTCAGAGCATTTCGCATTATTCGTATTATATGTTACAAATTTTCAAAACGTATGATATGTTATGAATTCTAGCTAGGTGGCTAACGTTAGCTAGGCAATGGGTTAGGGATAGGGGTTAGGGTTAAGGTTAGGGATAAGTTCAGGAGTTAGGTTAAAGGGTTCGGGGAAGTATTAGCTAACATGCTAAGTGCTTGCAAAGTAGCTAAAAAGTTGTAAGTACAGCTCTGACACACACAGACATGCCACCAGGGTTTTTTTCACAGTTACCAAATCCAGAACAAATTCAAGAAAGCGTAAAGTATTCTACAGAGCCATTATTACATGGAACTCCTTTCCTTCACATATTTCTCAAATGAACAGCAGACCTGGTTTCAAAAAACAGACAAAGCAACACCTCACCGCACAATGCCTATCCCCTATTTGACCTAGATATTTTGTGTTTATGTATTGATACAGTATGTASGCTATGTGTGCCGTTTTTAAATTGACGTAGTTCTGTCCTTGAGCTGTTCTTGTATATTCATGTTCTGTAATATGCAATGTTTCATGTTTTGTSTGGACCCCAGGAAGAGAGGTTGCTGCTTTCGCAACAATACCAAAAACTTGAGATGCAGACCGGGTCTTGGCTCAGCCGGCAGTAGGATTGTTGTTTAACTAGTTGGTGACAGCAGAAGCCCAGCGGGTCGCCACTTAAACCCTGGTAGACATTCATTTCTCTTGACTCACTCTGTCAGAGACCCTTGGCCAGTTTCAGTTCAGAAGCTTCACAATCTCTGTTTATCAGAAGGAGCACCACCAGCGCTGCTGGGGAGTTTCATCAACAGACATGTTGGAGATGATGGTACAGGGTGCTGGTCCTGTGTGATTAGGAACTCCAGTTGGCCTTGGGAAACTTATACCATCCATACCCTCACCCAGCTCTGGATCTTTAGCACTTCATTAAATACAGCAGCATGGTGCTGATTAACTCGTGAAGATAGACTCCATACTATCTCAGGGAGATGTTTCCTCCTTGGAAGAAGGCCATGTAATCAGTCATTTAGCTCCATGTAATCAGTCATTTAGCTCTCTAACTGTTTGTCGGTGGCGTCATGAAATGGGTTTCCATGGCCGAGCAGCCGCATACAAGTCTAAAATCACCATGCGCAATGCCAAGCATCGGCTGGAGTGGTGTAAGGCTGGTTTTCATGGTTCAGGTTTAATTCCAGTGAAGGGAAATCTTAAAGCTACAGCATATAATGACATTCTAGAAGATTCTGTGCTTCCAACTTTGTGGCAACAGTTTGGGGAAGGCCCGTTCCTGTTTCAGAATGACAATTCCCCAGTGCAAAAAGCGAGGTCCATACAGAAATGGTTTGTCAAGATCGGTGTGGAAGAACTTAACTGGGCTGCACAAAACCCTGACCTCAACCCCATCGAACACCTTTGGGATGAATTGGAATGCCGACTGCGAGCCAGGCCTAATTGCCCAACATCAGTGCCTGACCTCACTAATGCTCTTGTGGATGAATGGAAGAAAGTCCCCAAAGCAATGTTCCAACATCTAGTGAAAAGCCTTTCCAGAAGAGTGGAGGCAGTTATAGCAGCAAAGGGGGACCAACTCCATATTAATGCCCATTATTTTGGAATGAGATGTTTGACGAGCAGGTGTCCACATACTTTTGGTCATATAGTGTATCTCTCCTTTTCTCCCCACTCTATCCTTCCCTTCCTTCCTCCACTCTCCCCCTCAACCATCCTCTCTCTCTCTCTTATAGAAAGGGGTTTCTTTCCCCTGATCATCATGCCGGATGGGTCTGCCCACCTGTAGCTTTTGGCTGTAATCTTAAGCGTTTATCTGTAGATGTGGTATTAAAGAGATACTGTGAGATTCTGGCAATTAAGATTGAGATTCTAGCATTTTCTACCTGCCCAGAGTCAGATGGATACAGATGGAACTCATGGATACTTTTCTCTGCTCTGCTGACGAGTATTTATCTCTACTCACACAGGAGTAGTAAAGGCCTAGCGCACTAATTTGGTGAGACAATGTTTTCAATTTAATGTTATTTAAAAGTTTTTTTTATAAAGTTCAGGTGGTGCTGCACGCACTCTCCAGCACCCTCCTTCCCATGGATTTGCATGCACAGACATAAAAATGGTATCCACGAGTTCATCTGACTTGGTAAGTCGTATGCAGTCATCTCTCGTCTCTCTCTCTCTCTCTCTCTTCTCTTCTCCTCTCTTCTCTCTCTTCTCTCTCTCTCTCTTCTCTCTTCTCTCTCCTTCTCTCTCTCTCTCTCTCTCTCTCTCTCTCTTCTCTCTCTCTCTCTCTCTCTCTCCTCTCTTCTCTCTCTCTCTCTCTCTCCTCTCTCTCTCTCTCTCTCTCTTCTCTCTCTCTCTCCTCTCTCTCTCTCTCCTCTCTCTCTCCCTCTCTCTCTCTCTCTCTCTCTCTCTCTCTCTCTCTCTCTCTCTCTCTCTCTCTCTCCTTTCTCTCTCTCTCTCTCTCTCTCTCTCCTCTTTGGAGGTGGGTCCTGTGTCCTTGGCAGATTAATGAGGTGGAGAAGCAGAGGTAAGAGTCTAGGTCAGCACGTGGTCACCCAGGGGTCAGCAGCCTCATTAACCCTGTCCAGACAGCTCTGTTTAATGGACTGCACCAACAGGGAGGGAGTGTGTGGGGGAGGGGTACTCAAAGTAACCAGGTGGACATATAAGTCATTGGAGTGCTGATGCTGTTTGTGACGGTGCATGTAAAAGCTGTAGTTAATATGAATGCTGAGGCTAGGACTTGACTGAGAATGACAAAGCTCTATTTCTCAGTTTTCTATAGACAGTATAGGATTCCCACAGGATGTAAGATGGAAACCTTCCATCTATCAAATCCACTTCTGAAGTGTGGGGTTGTGTGTGGGGGACACATTCTTCATTCACTAAGCTACAAACATCCTCAGGTATTCTACAGGTTTGTGTTGTGGCTATAGCGATATGATAATACATGCAGATCACGGAAATGTGACTTTGACGCTCAACAGATGTTGGGGGCCGATGGGGAATGAAGCATAGGAAGAAACAAAATCATGCTTTACAAATAGGACTAAAAGACTGCAGTGGTGCGCTCTGTTTCTTTAAGAGAGCATATAGGGAAGTCACCGAAAATATAATAAATGTACACATATGGATAAAGGATTGATGAGATGTGCTCTGAGAGTATAGGGCCCTATGAGAAATAGAATAAATGGGGTAGGCACAGGTGATTACATGGCAAATTTTCTCTGGTCCCACAATCTAATGAGACATTCAGAGATGGATCGACTACGGGAGAGAGAGAGACAGAAAGCAGGAAAATGGCAAGGGAGGGAAGAAAGAAGTGAAATCCCCCCAAAATTACATCTAAAAACAGTAGGAGTAGTCAAACCTGTCTTTAGTCAAAACTAAAACAAAGGTGACATCAAAGGTAGTCGTCAAGCGAACAGATCAACGACAAATGAAAAGACGGCTCAATCTAATCCCTCTTGCCAATCGTCAATGAGGAGAAGAAAGAGAAAAAGAAAGTGAGAGTATCATACATGGTGTTAAAATGAGACTCTGGTGGGGGTTTGCGAGTCGTCAGAGCCATCTGAGAGATTAGGAGGCCCATTGAGTCCAGGATTAGACACAGGCTACATAGCCCTGTGAGGATCTCACTTCAAGCCCTCTCACAGCATGAAGAATCAATAAAGAGAGAAAGCACTGAATGTGTCTAGGCATATAATAGTATATTGGCGGTGCTGTTCGATGTAATGCACATCACACTGTTGAATGGAGAGTCTGACTGTGGGGCTGTGTGGGCTATGTGAGTAATATAACAAGAGAAAATAATGTTTTTTATATTAAATGATAAGGACATCTCTGAAGAAATAATGAATGCACTCCGCTTAACAAAACACAGATATACTAATCAATTGCACATCGTGGCAAAATCCGTTGGACATTCTTACACTTAAATGCACTTCACGTCTAAGAATCAATTGGTTACAAGGATCAAATCATCTGCAAATTATGTCATTTTAGTAGGAGAAGTACATCTGTAGGCTTACACACTCTTCAACATTTATATATTCCTGAAATAACTGTATTTTCCTTCGCCGCTCTTTGTGGTTTGACTGGTTGTGTGATGAGGGTACGGGGTGCAGGGTGGTCTGCAGGCGAAGGCCTGTGACTGGTGGAGTATTGTGTAAAGGCACAGCAGCTTCCACCTGGAGGAACTGATCCTTTCATTTCACACACCTTTCAAGAGGAATATGAAAAAACACCACAGAGAAGAATGAAATAGAACAGGAGAAAAAGATAGAAAAATAAGAGAGAACAAGTGAAAGTGGATGAGAGAGAGACAAAAATATAGAATCAAAATGATAGGGGAAAGGAGCGTTTTGGGGACCACTGTCACGATCGCTGTCGTCGTGGAAATGACTGGACCAAGGTGCAGCATGGTGAGRGTATATTTCTTTTGTTGATAAATGTCGCCAACAAAACAAAGAACAAAGGAAACGACCGTGAAGCTTACTTAGGCTATAATGCCACTAACAAAGACAACTACCCACAAATACAAAAGGAAAAAAGGCTGCCTAAGTATGATTCCCAATCAGAGACAACGATAGACAGCTGTCCCTGATTGAGAACCATACCCGGCCAAAACATAGAAACAAAGAACCTAGAGTTTCCCACCCGAGTCACACCCTGACCAACCAAACATAGAGAATAAAAAGATCTCTATAGTCAGGGCGTGACAACCACAGAGAGACTGAGCGAAAAAGGAAATTTACAGTAGAAAAAGACTGGAATGTTCTGGATCTTTTTCTCCTCTGTGATAGTAAACTAATCTCCGCTGACAGAGACAGAGATGACATGGTGACTTTGTAGTTCACGGGGGAAATCTCTACAGCACATGTAAAAGTATGTGGACACCTGCTCATCGAACATCTCATTCCAAAATCATGGGCATTAGATGGAGTTGGTCCCCCCTTTGCTGTTATAACAGCCTCCACTCTTCTGGGAAGGCTTTCCACTAGATGTTGGAACATTGCTGCGGGGACTTGCTTCCATTCAGCCACAAGAGCATTAGTGAGGTCAGGCACTGATCATGGGCGATTAGCCATGGCTCACAATTGGCATTCCAATTCATCCCAAAGGTGTTCGATGTGGTTGAGGTCAGGGCACTGTGCAGACCAGTCAAGATCTTTCAAACCGATCCCGAACAAACCATTTCTGTTTGGACCACGCTTTGTTRACAGGGGAATTGTCATGCTCAAACAGGAGAGGACCTTCCCCAAACTGTTGCCACTAAGTTGGAAGCACAGAACCGTCTAGAATGTCATTGTATGCTGTAGTGTTAAGATTTCCGTTCACTGGAACTAAGGGGCCTAGCCCGAACCATGAAAAACAGTGTGCTGCAATTGAGGACAGACAATTTTCACACACTAAGCGCTTCAGGACTCGGCGGTCCCGTTCTGTGAGTTTGTGTGGCCTACAACTTTGCGGCTGAGCAGTTGTTGCTCCTAGAGGTTTCCACTTCACAATAACACCACTTACAATTGACCGGGGCAGCTCTAGCAGGGCAGAAATTTGACAAACTGACTTGTTGGAAAGGTGATATATCCTATGACGGTGCCACGTTGAAAGTCACTGAGCTCTTCAGTAAGGCCATTCTACTGCCAATGTTTGTCTATGGAGATTGCATGGCTGTGTGCAAATTTTTTGACACCTGTCAGCAACAGGTGTGGCTGAAATTGCCGAATCCACTAATTTGAAGGGGTGTCCACATACGTTTGTATATATAGTGTACATTGGTTGTTACTCTTTAATCTGCCTCCTGACATGGTTTCATTTTATGATGTCTTTCATTATCTGTCTGTCATATGTCGATGCCTATCGTTCCATAAACATGTCCATATATGATAAAGCAGTAAACATTTGGTACTCTGTCCATGGTCCTGAAAGGTGCATTAGGCCTACTCTTTTTAATTTCTCATTCTCTCATTTCCCTTTTTTCTATTTCTGTCCTTTTTCTTTCCCTGTGTATTACACGTTTGGGTGACCAACAATTGATTCCCATTGAAAATCCTATTTTCCCTTGCCCCTAACCCTAAGCCTAAGCCTAACCTTAACCCCACACCCCTAACCCTAAACCTAACCCTTAAACCTAATTCTAACCCTAAACCTAACCCCTATGCCTAAAATAACATTTTTCCTTTTTAGGACCGGCCAACTGTTCTCACGTGTCCCAATTCTCCTTGGTTAACTTTACTTGTGAGGACTTCTGGTCCTCACAAGTATAGTAAAACAGAAACACACACACACGTCGGCACAACCTTACTCCCACTGACCATAGAACCATACTGACTCTAACACCAACCATGGGAATACGGTAACAGAGAAATCTGGTCATCTACAGCACAAGTAAGAAAAAGCGGTGATTTCTTAGGGATCTCATTAGTGTCAGCGTGGGAGAAAATACTGAAATTAGACCTGAAATACAGCAACTCGTTAGAGAGACTGTGTCCCCCCTGAGAACCTGCATCACATACAGTACAGTACTTCCTGTTACACAGCGGCTAATTTATAAATCATGGTATTTTAATGATCTCTGCTTTGCCTAGGTAAATTACCTGATTTTAGGGGTGCAGGTTACCTGATGAATTCTGGGGCCCTGGCTATACCCTGGCTGTACCCTGGCTATACCCTGGCTGTACCCTGGCTATACCCTGGCTGTACCCTGGCTGTACCAGTTTGAATGTCACTGCTGATGATAGAGGGTTATGGACGCAGAGTGACCTTTCTGTGTCCTCAAACACTCAAGAGGAAGGGTCATGTGGATCAGGAACATTATTGTTTAGAACTAGCTACATTACTGTGTAGTGTGTATATACATTACTGTGTAGTGTGTACATACATTACTGTGTAGTGTGTATATACATTACTGTGTAGTGTGTATATACATTACGCAGTTAGGTGTATATACATGACTGTGTAGTGTGTATATACATGACTGTGTAGTGTGTATATACATTACTGTGTGGTGTGTATATACATTACTGTGTGGTGTGTATATACATTACTGTGTTGTGTGTATATACATGACTGTGTAGTGTGTATACACATTACTGTGTAGTGTGTATATACATTACTGTGTAGTGTGTATANATATACATTACTGTGTTGTGTGTATATACATGACTGTGTAGTGTGTATACACATTACTGTGTAGTGTGTATATACATTACTGTGTAGTGTGTATACACATTACTGTGTGTGGTTTCAGGCAGGCTGTTATAAACAACAACATTCTCTTGGGAGAACTATGGAAACTTCGTAATAGGTATACGAAGTCTAACAGAGATGTGCTTTAGGTCTAAACATTTCCTTACCCATTCGATGCAACTTAAGAGTAATTTGCAGCACCCAAACTGAATAACTTATGTTGTTCGACAGGAAATTCAATTTAGAAGCACAGTAAAAACAACAAAATAATATATATCTTCTTTAGACATCTCCCTGCACAATGCGCTTTCAATGAGGAGAGTGAAAAAACTATCTAATAATCTAATTGTACTTGAATATAACTTGTACAGAGGTCCACAGGCAAGGAGCCAAGCTTTGTTTATGTTCATATGTTTCCTCTCCTCGAGCACAAGAAAGCTTTGCTTTGAATTGTACACTCTTAGAAAAAAAGGTGCTATCTAGAACCGAAAAGGGTTCTTTAGCCATCCCCATAGGATAACCCTTTGAAGAACCCTTTTTGGTTCCAAGTAGAACCCTTTTGGATTGCATGTAGAAACCATTCCACAGAGGGTTCTACGTGGAACCCAAAATAGTTCTACCTGGAACCAAAAAGGGTTCTTCTATGGGGACAGCCAAAGAAGCCTTTTGTAACCGTTTTTTCTAAGAGTGCAGGGGAGAAGGATGGTAATACGAGACACATAAGTGTGGAGGAGGTGTCAGAGAGATGTACATGGTGGCCTGTGTGTGGAGGAACAGTTAGAGCATTAGACGTTGGACTGGTGGATTAGAGTTTGGGTCTATTCAGGGTCTTAGAGGTAACACATCCCTGTTCATGGTTTAATTGAGATTAGATCAAATGCCTTTAGAGTGCACCAAGCAGAAACTGCATAACAAATACATCTGATTGGCTAAGATCAACCGTTTCAACCCTCACAGCCTGATTAAAAACAGCCTGTCGTAGTAGTATTCTTTGTTCTACCATCAAACAGTCCCATGCTTCTTCCAGTCCCACACGTTGGGCCCTTGGGTAAGACACTCAAGCTGAGTTGTTTCGGAAAGAACCCCACTGTATAAATGAATTGAGTCCAAAGGGAGCCAAGTGCACTAAAGTTTAGCTCTGAAGTTCAGTGGCTCAGTAGTGAAATTGTTATCATTAATGAGTGGTCCCTTTGGGGGGGGAGGGGCTGTGGGGCTGTAACAACACCATTGTTATTCATTAACATCGTTGCTGAACCTGCGGAGTTAGCAGCATACCAGGACATTTGCTTAGCCCATAAGACATAATTAGGGCCCTGAGTTTTTCCGGACCAKATGGTCTGACCAGGAAAAACTCCTGTTCCTACCAGTAATCCATGCTATTACAGAATGTCTAATCCCAATGAATAGGTGTTAATCTGACAAGAACCAGGCGCCACTGACCTCTGACCGAAGGTGTTCTCGTTGCGGTGACAGTGGAGAGTGACGACCCTGTGCCCCTCGCTCCTCACGTCCTGACTCACCGTCCACAGGACTGGGTTACTGGCCCGCGCCCCCAAGAACGCCACGCCATCCTTCAACTTCACCCTGGAGGAGAGAGAGGTCAGAGGTCAGACAACAACATTAATAGGCCTGATTACTATGTGAGCATCCTAAAGGGCCCTGGTCAAAAGTAGTGCACTATATAGGAAATAGGGTGACGTGTCTTTAATGTGATGTCACTGGTCTAGCATCCTCGGCTATGTGCATGTACTGCATTGTACATGGATTGATCCAGGTCCATTCTGATCCAGATCAAGATTCCATACCATGGGTATTGAACAAGAGTTCCAAAAGTCTTACATACAGAAAGAGTTCACAGTTCACCACAGGAGAATTGGCTCTGAATAAAGCCACGCCTCACAGCCTACTGTTTGCTAGGCTACAAGAAAATGTGATTTGCAGCAAACAAATTTAACACAAACAGATGGCATGTCGGCTGTTTAAAACAATAAAGACGTTTGGATGAACTTTGAATGAATCTTCAAGGAACACATTGCGGAACTATAATAAGCAGTTCAAAACAAGCCAGGAACACTACTTAAACCTAATACAACAGGAATTGAATAACCTGTGTCCATGTTGACTTCCAAAGGTAGAAACAGGTGGTGCAGTCTAATATGTCAATTCCTCCACACCTGTGGTTTTAAAGGAGCAATCAGAAGTTGCYACATKAATTTTTGGACTCATAAATTAATGATAATTCTTGAAGAATATAACTCATCCATCAGAACCCAAAATGTAACATTGTTTTACTCCAATGTTTGTAAACAAAGTAAATGTAAAACATTTAAAACATGGTTAAAACTATCATGTTGATATCATGGACAGTCAGTCCTTGCATCCATAGCTCTGTCTATGAATTTGAGAGTGGTTACATTTCTCCAGCCCTACCCTCAGCTTTTTACCGAAACAGGGGCGGAGATTATGCTTTGTTATTGTTTCTACTGCTGATTGTCGCTTTAATGAGTATTCAGACCAGAGCTGCCCACTCTCATTTTGATCTGTGCTGTTACCCATGGATAAGGCTGGGAGGCTGGATAGGAGCCCAGTTACTCTAACCTGCTCTTGTTCTCTATTCTAATGCATGCCCATTTTATTTTATTTTATTCTCTGCCTTGTCAAAGGAAATTGCACTGATGTGTCTAAGCGGCTCTCCCTACGTTTTTCCATCATGACAAATTGCCCTGCTGTTACACAAATTAATCAGTGTCTTTAAAAAATAAGAGTAAGAGTAAAGAAGAGATACAATAGAACGACATTGAGGGAAATTGTTACAAAGTAAAACGGAATTAAAAAAAGATATATATATCACTGTACACTGGGAAGAAACTGGTAGCAGGGAGAATTTCTCAGATAAAAAAATATATATAACAAATATCGAGGAGCAGATTGTCCTCGTTGCAGCCCTGAAAACCACGAAGGACTTCTAACGCACCGAGAAAGTTCTGACATTACGGTGGATAATGACGTGACAAACCACGCTCGGACCAAAGGGAGAGAGGGCGGCACACATCTCCCGACTCGGACCGGCTTCTCCTTTGATCTTATCAGGCAGTTGCAGCTAGCAGTAATAACTGGACTGTGTTCCGTGTGGAGCTCCTGACGAACCCAGATAAAGGCCAGCTACAGCCGACGCCACTGCCGAGGTGGCTGAGGAGTTACTGATGGCCCCCAGCTCTCTGTATGGGCTTCCCAAATGGCACCCTATTACCTATTGAGTGTGCACATTTTGACCAGGACCCATAAGGCTATGGTCAAAAGTCGTGCACTATGTAGGGAATAGGGTGCCATTTGAGACACATCTCTGTTTTCTTTCTCAACCTGTGTGGAGCTTCACTCTGTAATGACTCCATCCTGAAGACACACGGCAAGACAATTAGTTGATAAACAAATCGACAGCCCGCATCTATAGGGTTCAGATATTGAACATCAAACTTCAGTTTCAGATGAACGAGGCACAACAGATAATAAGCCCATACGACCGACTCTCTCTCTCTCTCTCTCTCCCTCAATTCAGTTTTCAATTTAAGGGGCTTTATTGGCATGGGAAACACATGTTTATATTTCCAAAGCAAGTGATATAGATAATAAACAAAAGTGAAATAAACAACAGTAAACATTACACTCACACAAGTTCCTAAAGAATAAAGACATTTAAATGGCATATTATGTCTATATACAGTGTTGAAACGATGTGCAAATAGTTAAAGTAAAAAAGGGAAAATAAATAAACATTAATATAGGTTTTATTTACAATGGTGTTTGTGATCTCTCTCAGGCAGTGCACTTCTCTTGCTGCTTCTCTTTTCTCACCTCTCTCCTTTTCTCTCCCTCATTTCCACCCGCTCTCTCTCTCTCTCTCTCTCTCTCATCTATCCATCCGACATGCAAACTCCAGCAGCACGGCCAGCAGAAAACAAGCATCAGGGGTAAATTAAGAAAGGGCATGTTTTAAATGAGATTGGTTTGGCTAATATGATTTCTGGGGAGAGGGAGAGAGGAGACGCAATAAAGGAAAGCAATTTAAAGAGTAGACCCACTTTCCCATGCATCAGCACATGAAGCAGCCTCATTAATTCCACAGCAACCTGTGCATCAGTTAGATGAGTATTTACAGATGTGATGAGGGTGTCAGCAGAGACTAGGAGAGAGGCTGATCTCTCTCTGATGGATGTTCACAACAGACACGCCAGGGCTATCAGTGGTCAAACAGCACGTCAACATGCCCGCTCCACGCCTAATGAAATACGGACATGCATTGATATTAATGACTTTCAGAAAGCAGGAAGTTAAACATGAGAAATATGAATGGCCTGCCATTAGGACTAGTGAGATTGATGTACTGGGGTGTATAAATCATTTGGGAAAGCTATGTATATCATTGATATACAGTAGCCTACATCTGACACATTGCATACACACAACACGCACGCACACACACACACACACACACGCAGACAGAGCTGCATGTACCATTATCAGCTCGGGGCACAGATTACCCCAGCTCCCACAAATGGCTTTTAATTGGTGGAAAAGACTGAGCCAGGGTATAACACAGAGTATGAGTTCACAATAATATACAAAAACAGGAAACATAAGAGTGGGAGGAAAGTGGCCTGAAATATCCATTGAAAGGTTGCTGGACCGAATTCCCCGAGCTGAAGGTAAAAATKTGTTGTTCTGCCCCTGAACAAGGCAGTTAACCCACTGTTCCCCGGTAGGCCGTCATTGTAAATAAGAATTTGTTCTTAACTGCCTAGTTAAACAATTTTTTTTTTTTTTATCCCCCCAAAAATCTGTCGCTCAGCAATTTCAGCTGACAATAACACCTAATTCCATTATACTGAAACATGACATTACCATTATAACATTTATAGGATACTGCAAATAATAATACATTTCTACCAAATGATTAGACACTGTCACATAAAAAGACAGCACACATTTGGTTCCCATGGTAATGACTGGAGAGAAGAGTTGGCTGAGACAAAGAATTGGCAGTAGAGAGGTGGGAGGGCCAGAGAGCAAAGTGGTGATGGGCCCAGTTGAGAATTGAAATGGAAGCTTGTATAAAGATCTTGGTGGTGAGGGCTGGGCAGGGACGACGGCTTGATGTAAAGGCAGTCTGAGTGGAATGGAAAGCTTGCTGGCTCCCTGCACCGGACCAACCTGATTGGATAAGACAGGACCTGTCTGAGGTTAGACAATGTGAGGGCCCGGGAGGACAGAGACGATTGGCTAGATTTAAAGGAGGGTCCTTCTAACTGTACTCCATCACACACAACAACATATGCATTACAAGTGGGTTGTTACATAGGAATTCAATCCCTTTCTGTTTCCACCCCATTTGATTCAAACAAAACCTTCCATACTTGTTTGCCCATGGTAGAAGTGGTCAGAAAGTTACTTTTTTGGACCTGAATGCCATTTAGGAGATAGAGGTYCATTTTGCATACCCCACCCTACCCTGAGTCATCCATGTCTTCAGCACTTCATCACATATAAATGGTTGAGTTTGATATCATTTGAAAGCTCACAAACAGGGTTGTGCTTTTTTTTATTAGATCTTTTGAAAWAAATGTTTTTTAATTAAACCTATGTCATGTTTGAACCTTTAATGTCAATTATCAAAAAATGCGGAAACTCAGATTTTTTTCATGTTCATATACAGCATGTTGAAGCTTAGACCCTATTTTACATCATCTTAGCTGTTTGTGTTGAGACAACATGCTTTTAAATACAGGGTGGGTGTCATGTTTTGGCTGATAAATGCAAACACACACACACACACACCTTTGTGTCTATATAATAGAGCTAGCATACTGGGGGAGTGATCCCTGGGACAAGGCTAACCTTTTGGGAAGATAAATGAAAGTTAGAACCCTCCTACTGATATCAGGCAGTACAAAGACGCTATGCACCTTCTTAAGCTTCATACGTCACACACTGGACCTATCAAAGACAAAGCAACCCCAAAAAAGCACGTGCCCCTGCATCGGAGATTCATTAACATTAGCGTAAAAAGTCCAGAGATCAACTCCTGTGGAATTACCGTAATGATCAACACGTGAAATCTTAGAAATGGTGATTCTTCTGTCACGTCTGCTCCCGCTCTTCCCTCCCGCTGGCACTTGAGGGCGCCAGGTTGCCCTGCATCACGCACTCCTGCCATCCATCACGCACACCTGCCTTCCCTCGTCACGCGCATCAGCGTTATTGGACTCACCTGGACTCACTTATCACCTGTTTATTTCCTCCCCTATATTTGTCAGTTCCCCAGCTCTGTTCCCCGCTGCTGCATTGTATTGTTTTTGTCTTTCAGTATTAGTTGCTACGCTGTCCTGTCTCCGTTCCTATGTCCATCTTTATTAAATGTTTTACTCCCCGTACCTGCTTTGTTTCTCCAGCGTCATCTCATGTGACAGAATGCAGCAGCCAACATACGAAGCATCGGGGAGTACTGGTGTTCCGGTGGTATGTGCATCGGCTCTGGGTCGCCACCGATGGAACTGGGGGTGCCTAGCCAGCTCGTCGGGCTTCTATCCCTTGCTGGCTCGAGAGGTTTCCTTGCCACGGTTGGCTCGGATGCGCCCATCCCACGTCGCCTCAGCCGATTGTCAGTTCTTGTTCGCCCAGACGGTCCAGGAGTTTTTTAGTTTATTGGTGATGTCGGGGAGGATCCCGCCGCCGATGGAACCAGGGGTTCCTAAGCCAGCCCATCGGGCTTCCACGCCCTGGCTTGCTCGAGAGGTTTCCTTGCCTCGGTTGGCTCGGCGGCCCCATCCCACGTCACTCTCCACCGGATCATCGGGCTCCCTCTCTGCAGCGGATCGACAGGCATCTTGCCTCACCCGCTTGCCCAGCGCCCATGTCTCGGCCAGTTCGCCCAGGTGGACGACGGTGGCGCGCCAGAGGGGGGGGGTACTGTCACGTCTGCTCCCGCTCTTCCCTCCCTCTGGCACTTGAGGGCGCCAGGTTGCCCTGCATCACGCACTCCTGCCATCCATCACGTACACCTGCCTTCCCTCGCCAGCGCATCAGCGTTATTGGACTCACTTGGACTCACTTATCACCTGTTTATTTCCTCCCCCACTATATTTGTCAGTTCCCCAGCTCTGTTCCCCGCTGCTGCATTGTATTGTTTTTGTCTTTAGTATTAGTTTGCTGACGCTGTTCCTGTCTCGTTCCATGTCCTTTATTTATTAAATGTTTTACTCCCCATACCTGCTTTGTTTCTCCAGCGTCATCTCATGTGACATCTTCAGCCTAATTTGAACTACAACAGATACTATTTCAGTGGATTCAACTCAACTTACTCCACGATAATAAATTGATTCAATATTTGATTAATGAAATTCCACAACAAACAGCAAATCTCCAGGAGCAACACCTTTTCTTCATTTAAGACATGGGCATTCTTGTCAAGTTGCTGCATACCTTCTATTCCCCGATCCATCCAGTAATTGATACAGATTGGGCTAACAGTCTTACATGGAGTCAGACCAATACAGCAGCACCTGTCTTATGCAGCTCATCAATACTTTAGTGATTTTGTCTCTGCGTGAAAACTGCCTCTGTGAACCAGCGGGTAGCAGAAGGGCTGCTAAACACAGCCAAGACTTAGTGTTCTCAGCAGGTGAGGATGTACTTGCTCCCCACGTCCCAGATACTCAAAAAGCCACAACAATGCTGCAGTCAGCCAAGCCTCTGAGTCAGACAGCCAATAAATCTCCGTCAACAGAATTAATTCAGTCACTTATCATTCGTGCAGTATGTCAGGGTGACATCTGGGAAGCGTGTACTGTGCAGGGCTATGTCAATTGTAAGATATGATTAGGATTAGGACTAACGATGGGGAGATGCTAGTCTGCTGCTCCTCTGACTTCCTTCCCTTTATGTGTCAATAGTTAGGCTGGCCCACTATGGCTCAGTCACTGTGACATTGGAACATGGGAAGTGTATGTTAATGGCTAGAGCCCTCTTCCACCAGGGTCCCAGACAGCCACTCAGCCCACTGACATGTTATCTGGCTCATGCTTAGTAAAACCACTTACACTCCATTTACTGGAAGATACACTGTGATGTAGACCCTCTGCTAAACCACTGGATGGAATTGTCATGGGGGTTTGTCCATCAAATTGACCAGTCTATCTTTAAATGTTTACTCTTTAATGTGACTTACAATATGTATTAGCTTTTTTATTCTTTCATTCCAGTCTCTATAGTCATGCTTAAACTATGCTCTCTCTCCATCATATAATGTCACATAAGCTTTATTACATAAAACAAAAAAAGGCTTCTGTTTCAATTCATGTAAGACTAAGTTAAGAATAGACAGCTCACAGTGGTTGATGTCAGTAGCTCACAGTGGTCGATGTCAGTAGCTCACAGTGGTCGATGTCAGTAGCTCACAGTGGTTGATGTCAGTAGCTCACAGTGGTTGATGTCAGAAGCTCACAGTGGTTGATGTCAGTAGCGCACAGTGGTTGATGTCAGAAGCTCACAGTGGTTGATGTCAGTAGCTCACAGTGGTTGATGTCAGTAGCTCACAGTGGTTGATGTCAGTGCCTGTATGAGGATATATCCTATAGGAGGCACTGTTGATTCTTATGAAYGTTCCGTACTGTAAACTGTGGTCCGTAATTTCATAGGATCTTTATAACCTGTTTAACATGAACCTTTTTATGCAAGTTAAGTACATGATAAAACATGTAATGACAGGCCTGATGGAAACAGATTTTTTTTTGGTAAACTTTCCAAATGTCGACAAAACCAAATATGCTAGACAAGGAGGGATTATGCAAGAAATGTCGGTAGAAACGCTTTTCTGTGCAAATATTGAAATAATAACCATTATATCGAAGTAAACTTGGCAGTCACGCGATGACGTGTGTGTTCTTCCCACTACGACTCGTCGGGAAAGCATGCAGTTTGTTAGGATACAGTTGAAATAAGTTATGGTGAACTTCACAGCTTGATGCTCATTTCCAATAAATATTGAGGGTCTTATTCTGATGACATGATGATCGATGCTTCACTGGCGTTTGACAAATCATTCTAATCTTGCTCTTTTCTCAATAATAATCTCATCATGTAGACTAGCCCGGACTGTATATGCTAGCTATTGGCTAAGGTGCACATGCAATAACAGAGTGGGAATATTCGCTATATAACACAACAAGGCACAGCCTTTTATCCACAACAAGTCAATTTGATGGAAACACATATTTGGAAAATGTGCATATTGTTTTAATGCGGATTTTAGAATAGTAGCATGAAAATCTGTCGCCAATTGAAAGGAAACCTAGCTTGTGACTGACAAGTGAGTGCACCTGTTCCAGCGAGCGTGGGGTTACTGTGTGAAATCCCAGGGACAGGGTTGTATTCATTAGACAAAACAGAGGCAAAAGGCTGAAATTGGGGAAGATAATATGTCAACTTGTCCAATAAGAAACTGCAGCTTTCTTTTATTTTTCTCCCCAATTTTGTGATATCCAAATAGTAGTTACGATCTTGTTTCATCGCTGCAACTCCTCACCGGACTCAGTAGTCACGGATTCCCGGTCACGGCCGGCTATGACACAGCCTGGGATCGAACCCGAGGCTGTAGTGGCGCCTCACCCTGCGATGCAGTGCCTTAGACCGCAACTCAGTCGGGAGGCTTGCAGCTTTCTTTTCTGTTGCAAGACGTTTTTCTATGACATTAACTAATAAATGGTAAACGTGTTTGGTGCTGCTGCTTTGAAAGTGGTTGTAACGATGTATGCTGAGAGTCGGGAAGCAAGTTCAGGGAGTGAATACATTTAATTAATAAATGAACAAAACAAGAAACACAAACAGCGCACTGACATGAAACAGGAACAATGCCGACTGGGGAAGAAACCAAAGGGAGTGACATATAAAGGGCAGGTAATCAAGGAGGTGATGAGTCCAGGTTAGTGTTATTATGCGCTTAACAGGTGTGCACCCTAACGAGCAGCCTGGTCACCTAGAGGCCGGAGAGGGAACACACGTGACAGTGGTGTGGCAGCACCACACAAGATTGAAAAGTACTGGGGCAAATTCTGTCCCGCCACACGTTTTCTGGCAGCTCTGTCATTTATTCTAAAAAGCTAGATAGACCCATTTTAAATGACCTGAAGGAAAATGTTTCAAATTACATTACACTAGCAGCTGAATCCCATTACCGCACAGCAAAAAACGTTGGGTTATTTTCACAACCCAATAGATTTACGGCTGTAGGGTCATTTTGTTGGATTCTTTTCCAAATGTTGGGTTGTTTTCGTAATGACAACAGGTTGGGTACAAGGTACATTTGTAATAAAAACCCAACGAACGGACGCTGGGTGACATCAAATCTGTGCAAAACCCATTGGCACTTGTTGTGCCACTAGACAGCAAAAACAGTTATTTTAACCTATATTTATTGTAATTTAAATGAGCCAAATCAATACAACATTTAGCTAGATAGCAGGCTTAGCTAACATTAAATAAAAAATCTTTATATCTCATGGCTACACTCTTGTCACAAGATTTTTTCAATGAAATTGGCCTATGGCCTGTTATTGTTTTATTGTTACAGCCACTGACTGTGTGCAGGACAAGACTGTGTGCAGGACAACAGAGTGGAAAATCTGTTCCTGATTTAAAATAATTACTGCCAAGGTGAGTTTAGCTCAGAAACCAGCTAGCTAGCTATATTGTGCAAAAATATAAACAAAACATTTAAAGTGTTGGTCCCATGTTTCTGGAGCTGAAATAAAAGATCCCAGAAATGTTCCATCCGAATGTTGAATGTTCATTTCTCTACCATAAGCCGCCTCCGACATCGTTTTAGAGAATTTGGCAGTACGTCCAACCGGCCTCACAACCGCACACCACGTGTAACCATGCCAGCCCAGGACCTCCACATCCGGCTTCTTCACCTGCGGGATCGTCTGAGAACAGCCACCTGGACAGCTGATGAAACTGAGGAGTATTTCTGTCTGTAATAAAGCCCTTTTGTGGGGAAAAACTCATTCTGATTGGCTGGGCCTGGCTACCCAGTGGGCACATGACTGCCCCCCTGCCCAGTCATGTGAAATCCATAGATTAGGGCCTTTCAATTGGCTGATTACCTTATAGGAAAAAAAATGTTGCACGTTGCGTTTATATTTCTGTTCAGTATAGGTCTATAGGTTTTAAAATGTATTAATTGCATTCCATTGGTTGTTATTGCATTGAAATGTATTAATTGCTTTGGTTTTCATTGCATTGGTTCTTTTGTTGCCTTGACTCTTTCTTACATCTGATAAAGCTCTTCAGGAAGCCAAGGAGGGTACTGAGTGCTTGAGATTTCCTCCTCCTCCTATAACTCATCCCATTCCTCAACAACTTCATCACCAGACTGCAGTACTGACTGCTGACATTGCTGACAGGTTAGGACAGACAGAGACCTTTCATCTCTATCTCTTCACTCTTTGCTAATGTTTAAAAAATACTTAACTTTTTTGTGTTTTTTCAAATACAGGGGTGACCTGTGACTATGAGTGATGGAGTGTCATCGGGCGTGAGTCGTTGTCTTTCATAGGGGGAGAAAAGGGCAAGTGACCTCGCAGGGGATGCTGAAACCCTTCTAATGGTAAGATGCTGTGAAGAATATACTAGGCCTATCATAATTATGCGTTTGACATGATACTTTATTCATTCCTTATGGAAATTGACATATTGTACAAATGTCCTGATCCAATATGTTTTCCTGATCACATCCATCATTTGAGATTTGTTTGAAATGTTGTTTTCCCCTATAGACCCATTTGGCGATGTGGCCCTGAAGGTGATTCCTGGCACACTGCCTCCATCGTCATACAGAATGGATGGGGAAATGATAGGACCCTAATACAACCTGTAAGTATACAGGCATTACTGTAATATGAAAATTTCTACAATGCAGTCCACCTGTACTGTCAGTGCAGCAGAGAAATGCCCTTATCCAGATGACAAAGACATTTCGAACAGACCTGCTAAACCTTCTTACTTTTTTTTTTTACTTTTAAGGTTGGAAACAACAAACAGTAGCCTACCTCCAGCAGGCAGAGACAATAACCATTTGTCCACCAGCTCGGGGACAAGCTACACTGCTCACAGCCCTGTGTAATGTTCAATGTCATTGTATTTACTGGACACTTGCTGGACCTTCTGAAACAGTGTATTTGTCTTGTTCTAACTTTTTTTTTAACTTCCCATGAGTTAGGGATAGGGAGGGTGGGAGTGGGTTATCAATGGTAATGTCTTTAAAATGTAAACTTCTTAAATACAACTATTGAATATTAATAATCACATTGAAATTCTAGGACAAGTCAGTTATATTATCATTCCTAATCTAAATATATATATATATATATATATATATAAATAATATATATATATATATTATATATATATATTTAAATGAATGATAAATAAACAAAATAAACAAATTAATATAATAATATAGATTGGTTATTAAAAACATCTATTGCCATTTCAATGTGATTATTAATATTCAATAGTTGTATTTAATAAGTTTAACCCAACTCAATCATCAAGTTTGCTGACAACACTACAGTGGTAGGCCTGATTAACAACAACGACGAGAAGAGGTTAGAGTCCTGGAGAAGTGGTGCCAGGAAAATAACCTCTCTCTCAACAAACAAAGGAGCTGATCCTGGACTACAGGAGACAGAAGAGGGAGCACGCTGACCATCCTCATTGACGGGGCCACAGTGGATATGGTCACGTCACTTAAGGCCTGATATGGTCTCTCCACACTGACACCGTGGGGAGAAGGCGTGTCAGAAATTCGGCATCCTCCCCTAAGACCCTCACAAACTTCTACAGATGCACCATTAAGAGCATTCTGTTGGGATGCATAACCTCACCACCCTTAACCGCATGACTCTCCAGAGGGTGGGCAGTACACAGGCTGTGAGCAGTGTAGTGCTGCCTGCCTCCAGGACATTTACACCACTCGGTATCAAGGGAAGGCAAAAAGATCATTAAGGACCTCAGTCACTCGAGCCACGGACTGTTCACTTGGCTACCGTCTGGAAGACAGAGACAGTACAGGTGCATCAGAGTCGGGACCAAGAGACTGAAAGACAGCATCTGTTGAATCTGTTAAACGCAATCACTAGCAGTCTACCAGGTTATGCACACTCACTCACACAAAACACACACACCTCATACTTACAAACACATGCACATACATACACACACACACACACACACACACACACACACACCACACACACACACACAACACACACACACACACCACAACACACACACACCACACACACACACACACACACACACACACACACAACACACACACACACACACAACACACACACACACACACACTACACAAACACACACAGTCTTGTACAACACACAATTCAGTCCCAATTCAGTAGCCTTACCCTAACCAGAAAACCTAACCTGAACCCTAYCCCTAAATCTAACCCTAGCTCCTAACCCTAATTCTAACACTAATTCTAACCTTAACCCTAAACCCGCTAGAAATAGCATTTGACTTTGTGGGGACCAACAAAATGTTTCCAGTTGGTCAAATGTTTGTTTGTTTATTAATCTTGTGGGGACTTCTGGTTCCCACAAGTATAGTTAAGCACGTCCACACACACACATTTTAAATACTTTATTTTATAAACCAATCAAAGTTACATTAAAAAGGGAATCAAACTTTTCAAAGGTACCTGTATGCATGGCACTCAAGGATACCGAAAGCATCTCCTTCTCCAAACAGCTAGGCTGCCCACGACAGCTGAAACAGAGCAGTACCTAGCCAACTGCTTTGCCCTAGTTTTTGTCAGGGTCGCAATCTGGAGGCCACGCACTGCAAGCCTGTGTACGTGGCCGAGACTGCCAAATATCAGCGCCACCAGCTTGCACCTACACCCGAGGCTGTCCAAGCATGCCACGAGGGGCTGGCACTTAAGCAAACACACACACAGCCAACGCTGCTGTCCCATGTATTAGAGTAGGTATTCCCAAACTGGGGTGTACGCGCAATGCCGTCGGGGGTATGCCAAATAGAAATGTGATTCACATTGAAAAAACTAAAAAAATAGAGACACATACCAGCTCTACTGTCACTGTAGTACTGCTACTACCAGCAGTACTACACCTGCACCTGTCGACGACACAAGTTGTTCTGCTTTCACGAACACATCCAATGCTAGCATCAGTAATTCTACGTTTGTTGTTAGTCCAGCTAGCATGGACTCTGATGCAGCCGAAGAGCTACTGCCCCCTTACCCGGGAAAGCATTGAACAACAGACAGGGACGTTGGACCATCGAAGAGGTGCAAATATTATGAGAACTACATTGATTTGGGGTTCACTTATATTGGGGGTAGTGTCTTTCCTCAGCCACAGTGTGTTATATGTGCAAAAGTACTATCTGACAACTCAATGAAACCTTCACTCTTGTGCAGACAAGAGTGCACAGCAGTTTGAAAAAATAAGCCAGAATTAAGATGACTTTCGACTAGTAAAACATGTATAAAAGCAGCAGATGCCATTAATAAGAAGGGGCTAGAAGCGTCTTATATGGTGTGCTACCGAGTGGCTAGGACAGGCAAGCCCCATACTATTGTGGAGGACTTAATTCTTCCTGCTGCCACGGATATGGCTGGCACAATGCTGGGGGAAAAGGCCCAAAAAACTATACAGACAATGCCGTCATAAAACAACACTGTTTCACAACGCATCAATGACATGGTAGGACATATTTTGAAACAATTAATGCTTCGCATACAGTACAAGCCAGTGAATTCTATGCGTTACAGATGGATGAGTCAACAGACGTGGCACAGCRCCTGGTATATGTCCATTACGTTTACGGGGGGTCAATTAAGGAAGACATCCTCTTCTGCAAACCACAGGACAATTTTAAAGTACTGGACAGCTTTGTGACATCAAATGGACTTTGGTGGTCAAGATGTGTTGGTATCGGTACTGATGGCGCAAAAGCCATGACAGGGAGACATAGTGGAGTGGTAACGCGGGTGCAAGCAGTTGTTCCCGACGCCACTGGGGTACACTGCAGCATCCACCGAGAGGCTCTTGCTGCCAAGGGAATGCCTGACAGCTTGAAAGACGTTTAGGACACTACAGTGTTAATGGTTAACTTTGTTAATGCCATCCCCCTGAACTCTCGTGTATTTTTTGCACTGTGCAATGATATGGGGAGCGACCATTTAACGCTTTAACAACATACAGATGTTCACTGGTTATCAAGGGGCGAAGTATTGACAAGTTTTTTTAAATTGAGAGACGAGCTTAAAGTTTTCTTTACTGACCATAATTTTCACTTGTCTGACCGCTTGTATGATGACGAGTTTCTCTCACGACTGGCCTATCTGGGTGATGTTTTATTCTCCTGAATGATCTGAATCTAGGATTAAACGGACGCTCCGCAACTATATTCAATGTGCGGGACAGAATTGAGGCTATGATTAAGAAGTTGGAACTGTTCTCTGTCTGCATTAACAAGGACAACACACAGGTCTTTCCATCATTGTATGATTTTTTGTGTGCAAATGAACTCAAGCTTACGGACAATGTCAAATGTGCACCTGAGTGAGTTGGGTGAGCAATTACGCAGGTACATTCCCGAAACGGATGACAAAAACAACTGTATTTGTTTTCCCTTTCATGCCCTACCTCCAGTCCACTTACCGATATCTGAATAAGAGAGCCTCATTGAAATTGAAACAAATGGTTCTGTGAAAAGTTAATTTAATCAGAAGCCACTGCCAGATTTCTCAATTGGGCTGCGCTAAGAGTATCCTGCCTTGGCAAATTGTGCTGTTAAGACACTGATGCCCTTTGCAATCACGTACCTATGTGAGAGTGGATTCTCAGCTCTCACTAGCATGGAAACTAAATACAGGCACAGACTGTATGTGGGAAATGATTTAAGACTGAGACTCTCTCCAATACAACCCAGCATTGCAAAGTTATGTGCATCCTTTCAAGCACACCCTTCTCATTAACCTGTGGTGAGTTATTCACAATTTTTGATGAACAAATAAGGTTTTATTTGTAAGATGACAAAATAAAGAGCACAATTATTGATTATTATTATTTGTGCCCTGGTCCTATAAGAGCTCTTTGTCACTTCCCATGAGCCGGGTTATGACAAAAACTCACACTCATTCTTATGTTTAATAAATGTATCGTATAGTGTGTGTGTGGCAGGCTTACAATGATGTCAAAAACCAGTGCTGAACCTGGTGCTAGAGGGGGTACGCAGCTGGAGGTTGAATGTTGTATGGAACTATAAAAAGTTTGGGAACCACTGCTCTGGTACATCTACTGATGTACATATCATTCTTAGTATATCTTGTGTAAATTCATCCGGTGTATATACAGTGGGGCAAAAAAGTATTTAGTCAGCCACCAATTGTGCAAGTTCTCCCACTTAAAAAGATGAGAGAGGCCTGTAATTTTCATCATAGGTACACTTCAACTATGACAGACAAAATGAGAGAAAAAAATTCAGAAAATCACATTGTAGGATTTTTTATGAATTTATTTGCAAATTATAGTGGAAAATAAGTATTTGGTCAATAACAAAAGTTTATCTCAATACTTTGTTATATACCCTTTGTTGGCAATGACAGAGGTCAAACGTTTTCTGTAAGTCTTCTCAAGGTTTTCACACACTGTTGCTGGTATTTTGGCCCATTCCTCCATGCAGATCTCCTCTAGAGCAGTGATGTTTTGGGGCTGTTGCTGGGCAACACGGACTTTCAACTCCCTCCAAAGATTTTCTATGGGGTTGAGATCTGGAGACTGGCTAGGCCACTCCAGGACCTTGAAATGCTTCTTACMAWMCCACTCCTTCGTTGCCCGGGCAAAAAACATCACTGCTCTAGAGGAGATCTGCATGGAGGAATGGGCCAAAATACCAGCAACAGTGTGTGAAAACCTTGTGAAGACTACAATGTGATTTTCTGGAGAAAAAAATTCTCATTTTGTCTGTCATAGTTGAAGTGTACCTATGATGAAAATTACAGGCCTCTCTCATCTTTTTAAGTGGGAGAACTTGCACAATTGGTGGCTGACTAAATACTTTTTTGCCCCACTGTACGTATAGATTGCATTATATACAGTGCTATTTGGGTTATTCATTTGATTCATTCCGACATTTCTTGATATTGTGTATTGTTTTATGTATTATCTGTGTACTTGTTTGACATTTTACTGCATCGTTAGGAGCTAGTAACACAAGCATTTCGCTGCACACTATAACATCTGCTAAACTGTATACGCGACCAGTAAAGTGATTTGATATAATTACATAACCCAAAGCGGGGTTAAAAAAAAATCTGTTCAATGCGTGTGGTTAAAATAGGTTCTATAATGACCCATGGTTGGTCTACCGGTTGGGTTAGTGAGCGGTACCCATTTGTTTTTAGTGAGCAGCTAAACATCCTCTCCCGTTTGTGGCTCTAACAAATTCCCTCCCTTCCTTCCCTCCTCCCTACCCCTCCCCTCTGCAGCTCTCCACAGCCCTGAATAACCCCCATTACCTGTGGGCAAAACTGAATTAGAGAATAACCAATGACAGCCAAGCGCAGCCGCCTCTGTTCAGATAAATAAATAAGGTGAAACGGTGTGTGTGCTGTCTTGTCCAGAGTCAATTAAATCCTAAGAGCTGTAGCCTAGCCGCCTACCTAGTCGAGGGAGTGTGGAGGAGTAGACATGGCCAGATGTGAGGATAAGGGGAGCTAATTTAATTAATGAGTTGGATGCTGTTCTTTTCATTATCAAGCCTAGTTAAACATACTGGGGCATGACAACACGGAAAATGGGAAAGGAGATTAACACTGTCAGATTCACAGTCCTCACCAGACTAAGCTAATCTCCAGCCAAGCATAGTGCGTTCTAGTGCCTCTCTCTTTTTCCTCTCTCTGACTCTCCATCTGTCTCTGTTTCTTTCTCTTTCTCACCCACTCCCTCTCAGCGTCAGATTTCATTCATTCAAACCTATTTCTACTTCTTTTCTCTCTTTTCTGCCACTCTCTCCCTGTAATTTTTTCCTTTCTCATTTGTCTCTCTATTCTATCTTCCTTAATCCCTCTCCATCCCATTCACCTTCAACCAATCTCTCTCTCCTCCCTCTCTCCTGCCCCTTTCTTCATTCCCTCTCTATATGCTGAAACAACGAGCCGTAAGCAACATTGATCTGAGAGAGAAAGTGATATGAGTTGCTCTGAACCCAAATGAACTGAGCCATTCCAAGCCAAAACTAGGCCAACCAAGATATACTAGTGATATTAAGCTTAACAGACCAGCTTTAGCTGGCTATGTCTATGTTCTAACTAGTGTGTAGTGCCATGGTGCCTGAATACGACATTGAACAAATCCTCATTCCACTGATCACCTGAGAAAATCAATATCTGCTCTGCACTAAATATGGTTAGTATATCTAGGAGATGGAGGGTTGTGAGGGTCTACTTTTGAGGGGAGGATGATCAAGTTGAGTACTACTTAGTATTTTAACTTTGAGTGGATGGATGGTATTGAGTGGTCCTTAATGGAGGAGATGCTGAGTGTCACCAATTTCCACCACCCCCCTACAATCACCTTGATTTACCCAAGGGACTGCATCATACTATTGCACCGTACTCTGCTGTAAGCCTATGACACACATAGGCCTACTATCCCCCATGCTGGTTATGGCTACACCACAGGAGGTTGGTGGCACCTTAATTGAGGAGGACGGGCTCGTGGTAATGGTTGGAGTGGAATAGGTGAAATGCATCAAACACATGGTTTTCATGTGTTTGATGCCATTCCTTTCACTCTGTTCCAGCCATTATTATGAGCCATCCTCCCCTGAGCAGCCTCCACTAGGCTACACACCTTGCAGGTTTTCTTGAAAAGTATTGCACTAAAAGCAAGGGAAACATGTGGATGACTATAATGATTACATGCGTGTGTAGAAGGGCAGGGGGGTTGGTCAAAAGTGAAGAAGGGGAGAGGAGAGGGGAGAAGTGAGAGGAGAGAGGGGTTTCTTTGATTGCCTGAAGCTCATCTCTCCCTCCCCCTTCATCCAGCCAGAGAAGACAGAGACACTTAATGCAGAGAAAAGGAGCGACAGATGCCTCATCTCATCTCTTATCTAGCCCTCTCTCACGCCACTTCTTTCTTTTCATTTCTTCTTTTACCCCTGCCTTTATTAAACTCTAAAACAGGCTGAAGACTGACAGAATAAGATCACTTCAAATGAGAGGAGGCTCAATCTGGGAGCTGTCCACGGCCTCACAGCCTCATTGCAGATCAAGAGTAGTCGTATAGGCTGGAGCTTGGAGCTTGAAGGCCAAGGCAGGAGACAACTCACTGCACAGGCAATGGCAGACAGACGGATGGACCAACAAGTTTACTGAGCTCTGCTGTCTCTTACTGGGAAGCCTGAACTTGAACTTTGTATGGGGTCGAAGAAATAAACTGTGACTTCGGAATGGCACATACTGTACATTAGCCTTGTGACTCACTTGTGGCTGCGGAAGACTTATGAAAACACAATCACTGACAAGCGGAAAAATTCTGTACATGGTGGTGGAGAAAGGAATGTGTATTTAGTGGTCTAAAATGAAACGGTAATAGAAAAGGAAATCATAGTAGCTCACTAAAATGAATCACAGGCGCGGCAGGTAGCCCAGTGGTTAGAGCGTTGGACTTGTAACCGAAAGGTTGCAACATGGAATCCCTGAGCTGACAAGGTAAAAATCTGTCGTTCTGTTCCTAAGCTGTCATTGAAAATAAGAATTTGTTCTTAACTGACTTGCCTTGTCAAATAAAGGTAAAATTAAATTTAAAAAAATCACAGGAATAGAATATCAAATGCAACTGTGTCAAATGGCAGCAGGTTTAAAAAGCACAGCGGGGTGGATGAACAAAGACAGGAGCCCATTGGAGCAAAACACGTGAAGGAACCCAGACATTTTGCATGCTTCAGAGAGAGCTGACAACAATGAAAATGATAGCATTGTTCTAGGAGCCCCTATTCCATCAGCTATTCAATAAAATGTAACATGTAAATGTTTCCCCCGTGTGAGGTTCTCGAAGTCAAGTGAATGGCTCTTGCTGCGTCCAACTTCAGTGCTGCATCTCACATGACTTCCCATGTTGCCAGATTTGGATGGGCACTTCAAATTAGCTCATAATAATCTATATATTTATACTGTAAACATGTATATCCTATATAAATTCGCTTTTACTCTACATTTTATCCACCCTTTACCCATTTTGTATATAAAGTATGTGAACTTTGTGTGAATTGCTGTCTGTGTTCTGTCTCTAAATCAGCAAGTACAATTCTGAGTATGTATGAAAGGCACTTGGCGAATAAAGGTGACAAGAACAGTGAAAAAAATGGAAACTATGAGAAAATAGTCTCCATAGAAACAGAGATCAAATAAATGAACGACAAGGAAGCATCTGCTCTTGTAAACATGAAAAGACGTTATAGAAAAAATATCCTTGAAAACTTCCAGATACATTTTTTCCCCCCCAAATATACTCTTTCTGTCTGTAGTAATTAATGACTTTGCATAACAATCACTGAAATCGAGAGATTTTAATAAATGGAAACTCTAACAATAAAAACAATTGAAAAAATGACAAGGAGGTGACTGAGAGAACATAGAATTTTGGTGAAAAACAGTCAAATAAATAGTGTGTGGGGGGAAAAAAGGGGGACATATGACATGAGGTAAATAAGAGGATGACAGTAAGGTTTTGGACAGTGCAACACAGCTCAGTGACACTACAGTGTAACCAAATGAACCCCTTAGCCATGGGATGAGTGAGACTAGCTGAATCTTTACATTAGAAAAACATCAGTCTTGTAACCAACATGCAACATTCTGATCCTCATTGGAGTCAGACTTAGGATAATTGTACAAAACAACACACATTTTAAAATGTACCTTCATTGTTAGTATTACTGTATTATAACAATGTAATAATGGGTTTGATTTGAACGGTGTAGAATGAGGCTATTTAGACAGCAGTTTCTACTGCAGTTAGACACGCGGTCTGAATGCTGTGGCTGAAACATGCCGCTAATTCTGACCTTCATTTGTACATACTTATGTCAATGATGAAATCACATGTTCTGTTGACCTTACATGGTGTTTTTCTCTTAGAATCTACAAATCATATTAATGCAACTGTACGTCAAGGGACTCAAAACGTCCTCTTTTATCAGGCGCTTACTTGGTTTTAGAGACCATAGCCCAGCAAATCCCCCAAAGGAGGGACGTAATATCATATGCTGACCGAGGCTGGAGCCCTATGGACGCCAGTCGCACGGTTCCCTAGTCTTTTAAATCAGGAGATGGGGGAAACATACCATGCAGATGGCTCTGTTCCCATAAGTCCTCCCTGACCTGACGGTGGGTCCAGGGGGACCGGAGTTAGTCTTCAAATGGAATCTGCTGTGATAGGATGGATCATCCCAGAGTGATCCAATATTTGGACGGGAGCTGGAGGGGGACTAGTGGGATTATCACAGGATGTGCTGGGCCAGATTAGGGAGAGGACATAAACCTGATGGAGAACGGGTTACAGATAAACACTGCTGGTCAGTCAGTCTAGACTACACTCCAATAGGCTACAGAAAATAATAACACCTCTACTGTATCCAAATTGGTTACATCATACACGCTCAGATTATATCCTTATACAGCATTCTAACGGTCCTAATCTCATTAAATTGTATAGATTAATGAATTCCACTAACGTTAGGATAAAGTTGTGAGTATGTTTCTGATAGAGCCACAGCGTCAGTCAACATACTGTGAAGGTGATGGATCACTTTGATCTGACTTTGACAAATTCAATATTTAAGTTAGAGGTAAAGCTTCTGTTGATAATGCCAGACATACATGTCACGTATACACACACACAAACACAAAGACATTTATGTACACAAGCACGCATGCGCACACACACACACGTTGCTTTATTCATTGTTTACCTAAACAGATGAGATTTCTCAGCCAGAACTTTAATTGAAAACTCGCTTCAAATGGAAAATGTACAATGCTGTCAAAAGCCAAACGAACAGCACACATGTCACAGGGAGGAAGAACAAAACAATCAGAATTACCATACATATGCAAATATCATTCATCGGAAGTCATTATTGCAACAATTTATCTTTGGCAATCACTGAACCATTTTAATCAGGATCGTTACAAATGGTTGATTATTCATTATGTCCTGAAATTAGATCGTAAATTGTATGGATATACTAGGTGAGGCTTTTGAAGGAGAGCACTCGCTGGGGACAAATAGAAAACCAGCTAAGGACAAATATTAGGCATACAGGGACCAAGGCCAGATGGGGACATGCGTTCCTGTGCCAGGTCTCCTTAGAGAGAAATGTATCTGATTGATCCATTGTTGTTTAGACCTCACTGTTCATTAGGAGTGCAGAGGTGAAAGGTCAGTCATGCAGGTGTGGAAGCTCAAAGGTAATTTACACACGGATTGGCTATCTGTTGTTGAGCAAGGCAGTTAACTGCCCCTGAGCAAGGCAGTTAACCCACTGTTCCCCGGGCACTGAAGACGAGGATGTCGATTAAGGCAGCCCCCCGCAACTCTCTGATTCAGAGGGGTTGGGTTAAATGCGGAGGACACATTTCAGTGGAAGGCATTCAGTTTTACAACTGACTAGGTATCCCCCTTTCCCTTTCCCTTTCCTGTTGCCAAGACAACAACAGTGAGTGTTTGATGAGGTCTTTGTTTGTGGACTGTCAATAGCAGGGAGGTCATTAGTTAAATGGTGTGCGGTGCAGTTGTATTATGTGTAGTGTACACAGTTGGGACCAAGGGTGTGTGGGAGAGAATTCCAAGGACATAAATCCAAGTGCAGCTTTATGATCAGAGCTTTACCTTAGATCCCTTTTTACCATCTCTGATAGGGCTGAAGATTTGACTGTAGGAACAAGCAGATGGAGATAACATTGTCAGAACCAGAGAAGTATGTCCAATGCATGTCAAAGTTCTTCGCTTCTGTCCATATCCATCCACCCCAACTCTGCTCTGTCTGCCTTAGGGGACAGAGTAATGACCAAGCTGACCTGCTTGTGCCTGAGGCTGGTCATGGAGCCTGAGCCTTCCATATTTCTGCTCTGTTCTCCTCTGTTCTGCTTTGTCTCTGTTAATGCCTCAGCGGGGCCTCCGGTAAATCAATTGAGGGCTGATCTTTAAAAGCTGGCGCGTCAGCGAGCACATTAGCCCCATTTGCACTTCATTACGTGCACTGCTGGGCAGTGCTGAACACTCACAATCAGCAGAAAGACCCGGACCCGGACAGGGGCCCAGTCATAACATACACAGGTACGGATGTACTGTAGGAGAGGGATAAGTGAAGGAGGAGAAGGGAGAGAAGGAAAGAGGGAGAGAGTAGAGAGAGGAGGAAGACGGAGGGATGATTCAGGGGTTGAATAATTTACTTTGACAAAGGCCCCAAGGGAAAACTATGGGTGAGCTCTGATGGGTATTCTGCTTGACTTTGAAAAATAAACGAGCACAAACAAACAGCCAAACACATTTTCAAAAGTAGTATTTGTTTTGAAGCAGTCATACTGTTTGTTTCCTATTGTTTTTTTCCTTCAAAATTGCTTCTGGGATTTGGCTTATGTTTGCTTCTTACATTTCTCTGACTAGTTTGCGAAGGGAACTTTTTTATATCAAGAAATATGAAATCCGATTGCATGGCGGAGCATGCAACCTACAAAAAGCTACAGTTGCCCCCTCTTTCCTGCTGTCTATCTCTTCCCTTCATCTATACATCTGCTTGTTATTTTTACTCGCCCTCTCTTCACTCTATCTCTCTCTCTCTCTCCGCTCTCCCTCCATTTCTCCTCATCAGAGGCCAGACTGTACCAAGCAAAACCATATTTAATGAAAACATCACTAACAGTGTGTAAACAGCATTAAAAGGCGTTTGATAAGCCCAACACCTGTTACTGTAGGTTGAGTTAATAAACCACTATCTAAATTTGACACATAGCCTACTGTATCAAAAATGTGATAGTTAAGGAGTTTAATCTGCTTTGAGGAATAAACATCAAAGTTGACTTTGAGAGGTATGTGTGAGTTCATAGGAATTGCTGGAGGTACATTGACAAGCACATGCACATTACACACATACTTAGGTTAATTCTGTTTACACACACAAACACACACAAACACACACAAACAAACACACAACTTGAGATCCCAGCTCACCCCATCTCTCCTTAACTCGCCACAGTGGACAGACGGCAGTAATATGGCATCTGGGGGGCTACTGGGCTGGAGGTTTTAACAAAGCAGCAGCCCACGTCATAACAGTTATCTATCAGCTAAGACCACGCTCTGCCCTAAGCACAGCTTACACTTCATAGGTTATCCACCTCTGCCACTGGATATTTACACTGATCCCTACTTCTACATCCCAGGTGCCCTAGGGCCATAACACAGGAGCAGAGAGACGGGCTCTGCTAGGTTGAATCCCTATGGTCCTTCTCACCATGTTTGAACTGAGGGAGTTGGGAGTGAGAAAAGTGAGAATGCACACACGCAGAAGAGTTCACATACACCCACACCCACTGCTCATTGTCACACACACACACACACGCACGCACGCACACACACACACACACACACACACACACACACACACACACACACACACACACACACACACACACACACGCACACGCGCACGCGCACACACACACACACACACAGGTTTTCCAGATTTGATTGAAAGTTCATGGAATTTTGTAACCCTACACACACACACAGCCTTTGTCAAAAGCCCTGCTTAGTTTGAGAAGCGTGTTCACAGGAGGCCTTAACAACTACAGAGCATGGTGTCTGACTAGAACCCAGGGGAGGGACTGTCAGAGAGACAGACAGAGGTTCCTAGACAGGAAACCCACTACAAAGACTCAGTGTGAGACTACTCCCAATGTGACCGCAGTGCGTTCCCGCTCTTTCTCTACCTGTCGCTCCCTTCTCCCCTCCCTCTTTCATGGGGTGACATAACACAGCAGGAGGCCACTCAGAGCTGTGACGGTTCTCTAAGGTGCTTCCTGTATGTGTGAGAGAGGTAGCTGGGACACACTTCTCCCAGAGTCCCAGTGCTCCTGGTGTTCTGTTGGTGCTGTTGGTGTTCCTTTTAGGCTACATAAAAGTGAGTTCCTCTCAGCAAGTGCATGGTGTGTTTTGTATACAGTACATGCAGGGTCTTAGCAGGTTCTTTTGGACACGCACACGCACACAAACGTACAGACGCACAAACACACACATGCCTAACATGTGTACATGCACGTGAACACTTATGCACACACACACACACACACGTGCTCCTGGTGTTCTGTTGGTGCTGTTGGTGTTCCTTTTAGGCTACATAAAAGTGAGTTCCTCTCAGCAAGTGCATGGTGTGTTTTGTATACAGTACATGCAGGGTCTTAGCAGGTTCTTTTGGACACGCACACGCACACAAACGTACAGACGCACAAACACACACATGCCTAACATGTGTACATGCACGTGAACACTTATGCACACACACACACACACACACACACACACACACACACACACACACACACACACACACACACACACACACACACACACAAACCCCTGGGCAGATCAAGGCTTACAGGGCCAGCAGCTCCAGAAGCTGACGAGGGATTCTCTTCAAACCGCACGCTAATGATAGTAGATCAATGTCTGACCACCAATTAGGCCTGACCACACTAACCTCAGAGACACACAGGCCAAAGATGGAGAACAACCTGAATAAAACAGTGACTATTACAGTGCTTCTATTGCTCTTGTCAAAAGAGATGGTGAAAAGCATTGGTTTTAAAAATATGTCATTTGACATTGTAAAATTACTAAACACAACACACCAGAGAAAGACAGATCTATACTCTTAGAAAAAAGAGTTCCAAACGGGTTCTTTGGCTGTCCCCATAGGAGAACCCTTTTGGGTTCCATTGAGAACCATCTGTGGAAAGGGTCCTACATGGAACCCAAAAAGAGTTCTACCTGGAACCAAGATGGTTCTACCTGGAACCAAAGTGGGTTATTCAAAGGGTTAACCTTTTTTTATAAGAGTGTATGATGCAGATTTCATTTTAGCACCTAACATCAACTCTTCTCTACTATGACCAGAGGGCTTCAATCTCTGGGGAAGGTAAAATTAGTTATTCAACTCTGTCTCTGTTGCCTCCAAGCCAAGTCTGCAGGGTAATTCAAAAGTTCAAAGGAAGTGGAGAGAAGTCTAAATGAACTCTGACCCGTAGCATGGGCCTTGTACTGTAGCCTTAGAGGCTCTGGTCTCTGCATGTGTCACCATCACACTTCACATATGGACCCTCAATGGAGTGTGAGCCCAACAGTGCCCTTAAACTCTTCACAGAAGAGGAATGAGAGTTTTTTATTTTACCTTTACAATGACGGCCTACCCCGGCCAAACCGCCCTATGGGACTCCCAATCACAGCCGGATGTGATGCAGCCTGGATTCAAACCAGGTACTGCAGTGTCGCCTCMTGCACTGAGTTGCAGTGTCTTAGACCACTGCGCCACTCGGGAGCCCACAGGAAACAGGAAGTATTCAAAAAGAGCAGAGGGGGAGACAGGAAGTTGCACAAAGGGGATAAAAGCTTTTTCAGGCCATTGAATCGTAAGCCCCAGGTATGCGTAATAGCCCTGGCTGCACAATCAAAGGAGGAGAAGAAAGAAATCATTATGGGGGTAGCCTAGTGGTTAGAGCATTGGGCCAGTAACCAAAAGGTTGCTAGATTGAATCCCAGAGCGGACAAGGTAAAAATCTACCGTTCTGCCCCTGAACAAATCAATTAACCCACTGTTCTTAGGCTGTCATTGTAAATAAGAATTTGTTCTTAACTGACTTGCCTAGTTAAATAAAGGTTAAAAAATAAAAATGTGAGTGGGAAGATTGCTTGCTGCAGGGACAACCCATGATTGCTTTGTGGAGGCATCTACATAGCACTAGCGAGCGAACATGTTACCCCAGTGCACAAATCACTAATTACTTATTAATGAGGAGTGTGTGCCTTCAAAGTTAACACTAGACAGCCTTCCCCTGTAGAACAGAGGAGGAGAGGGGGAGCAAGGGGAAGACAGCAAGGTGGGAGGGAAAGGTTTGCTCAGTAAACTGAGACGGCAGCTAATCAGGTTTACGGGTCTGTAATGCCTCCAGCACATGAGAAATAGAAATGTGGAAGATTCCTGCTCCAGCTTTATTTCAATACATCGAGGCAGACACGCACCATGGAAGGGAAAGAGAGAGAGAAATCCAGATAAGTATGAAAATGGAGGCAAATCCTATCTTGGTAACCTTTACAGAGTGCAGCAATGATAATGATAATATACGGAGTATAAACATCTTCACTCCAACCTTTTCTCTCCACTGTGATCTCTCAGCCATCTGATGGCGTACATCCAACAGTACAGATACATTACCAGTAACTCCGAGAGTGTTAAAGATCAGCATATCCCCTGCTGTGGTGTGGTTTTAAGGATAGCATAACATTTCTGCATTTCTGTATTAATGGAGGAATTCCCCGATAAAGTATGGAGTTCGTCGACAAAATCTACATATTTAACTTGAAACCATTACACTATCTTAATACATTGCCCTGGTGTGTGAGAATTTCTCAATTACAGTAGTGTAAAGTACTTAAAAACCTCTATGGGATCGGTGCCCCCCGCGGGACGGTTGAGCTAAAGGAGGCTAATGTGATTAGCATGAGGTTGCAAGTAACAATAACATTTCCCAGAACATAGACATATCTGATATTGGCATAAAGCTTAAATTCTTGTTAATATAACTGCACTGTCCAATTTACAGTAGCTATTACAGTGAAATAATACCATGCTATTGTTTGAGGAGAGTGCACAATTATGAACTTGAAAATGTATTAATAAATCAATTAGGCACAGTTAGGCAGTCTTGATACAACATTTTGAACATGTATGCAATGGTTCATTGGATCAGTCTAAAACTTTGAACATACACTGCTGCRTTCTAGTGCCAAAATCGAAATTGAGCCTGGAATAATACATTATAGCCTTTCTCTTGCATTTCAAAGATGATGGTACAAAAAAACAAAAAAAAACATGTTTTTTTCTTTGTATTATCTTTTACCAGTTCTAATGTATTATATTCTCCTACATTAATTTCATTTCCACAAACTTCAAAGTGTTTCCTTTCAAATGGAACCAAGAATATGCATATCCTTGCTTCAAGTCCTGAGCTTCAGGCAGTTAGATTTTGGTATGTCATTTTAGCCGAAAATGGAAATACTTTGAAGCACTTTTTTGGGGGTATCTGTACTTTACTATTTATATTCTTGACAACTTTGACATTTACTTCACTACGTTCCTAAAGAAAATAAAATACTTTTACTCCATTCATTATCCCTGACACCCAAAAGTATGCTTAGCAGGACAGGAAAATGGTCCAATTCACTCACTTATCAAGAGAACATAAATGGTCATCCCTACTGCCTCTGATCTGGCGGACTCACTAAACACAAATTCTTTGTTTAGAATGTATGTCTGAGTGTTGGAGTGTGCCCCTAGCTATCCATTAAAACAAATCTACAAGAAAATTGTGCCGCCTGGTTTGCTTAGTATAAGCAATTTGAATTTATTTTTGCAATTCCATTAACTTTTGATACTTAAGTATATTTAAAACAAAATACTTTTAGACTTTTACTCAAATAGTATTTTCTTGGGTGACTTTCACTTTTACTTGAGTCATTTTCTATTAAGGTATCCTTACTTTTACTCAAGTATGACAATTGGGTCCTTTTCCACCACTGCCCAGTTACCTTTGATTATCATCTCATTTCTCATTAGCATGCATTAGCAAATGTCCCCGGGGAACATGTTAGATTGTTGAGTAAAAATTACAATACAGCTGGGACTATTTATCTTTTGAAAAGGGTATTAATTTGTTCACGAGGAAATTGTGTTTTCATTTGCATTATGAATGGAAAGTCAATCCTGTTTCAACCTGTTACAGCAGCCACTCTTGATTGCTAATGAGTCCATTCCACTGGGAAGCTTTAGCCTGAAAAACAGATCATGAATTTACAGTAGTCTTAAACGATGTGTGGTCTTAATGATTAGCATGAATGATTAACATAGGAGTGTGTGTGTGTGTGTGTGTGTGTGTGTGTGTGTGTGTGTGTGTGTGTGTGTGTGTGTGTGTGTGTGTGCGTGCGTGCGTGCGTGCGTGCGTGCGTGCGTGTGTGTTCCTTGGATGAAGTTAAAGGGCTCTAATTCCATTCCAAGATTGCAGTAGACTAGATTCTGATGCTGGTACAGTAAATTAGATCTTCCATAACAAAGATAATTAGAATCCTCATAACAAGAGAGGGCTAAAATTACACTTAATAAAAAAGTGCAACAAGGACAATGACTACATTATAAAGATAGAGAGGGTACAGTACAGTGTAGATACTGTAGGACCACATTTCATCCATTTAATCACATGAAAGTCTTTCAAGTCAAGTGCGAAATATATCATCTTGAAATAATGACTAGAACATGTATTACTATCTAGGATGCTGCCGTGTTATCATATGTCCATGAATCAAGTCCAGTCCCAGAGATGCATGTCGATGCATGTGGAGCATATGGATAAGAGCAGCTGCCCTGAGAGATCTACTGTAGGGAAGGAGAGGGTTGAGGGTTGCCCCAGCGTCCATGAATAATGATTAAGTGTTACCCACTAGACACAAGACCCTTAATAACACAGATCCTGCACATAAATATACAAACACATGCGGCCACACGCACATGTAACATACGGAGGCAAACACATTTTAAACGTGTGCACGCATGCGCACACACACACGGCCAGGAACTCCAGGAAGCTTCTCGATGGTCCTCTCAAACAACCTCTGGAGCAGAGCCCAATATCACACACCAGTCCCCCACTCCAGGAACTTGGCACGGCCACACACACAGTCACCCGTTGGGTACAAGTGCGGGAGAAAAATCAAGTGTTCTCTTTCTAGAGCCGTATCATCTGACAGAACTAACACAGTGGTGGTTGCTTCGAGTGGTTGCTTAGAACTGCACAGTGTACCCCAGGACTGAGTTACCACATGAGAGGTACACACACTACAAACAACACACACTACAAACTACGTACAGTACACACCAGTCTGCAATCAAAGCCTCCATATTGGGCCTTTCTTTAAACAGCCTGATATCCAGGGGTTTCTCTGGAGTGGGTGCACTGGAAGGCAGCATGCGGTTTTATGAAACTCTTTGAGGTTTTATAATTGCTGATTAGTGAGTTTAGGTTGGACTTAAGTTCACATATAGCAGACTCCCTGTGGAAACCAAATTCAAAACTTTTAACTTTGGAAAATGTGAGCAGCATGACTGTAGAAGAATTGAAGGGAAAATATGATACACTGTGCACTCAAGTAAAAGTAGTCAAAAATATAAATAGTAAAGTAAAGTACAGATACCCCATAAAACAACTTAAGTAGTACTTTACACCACTGTAACTGGGACATTCTCACACACTGGGGCAACATATTAGGAGAGTGTAATGGTTTAAAGTTAAATATGTAGATTTTGTTGACAAACTATATTTTATTAGCCAATTCCTCCAATAATGCAGAAACGCAGAATTGTTATGCTATCCTTAAAACCACATCTCAGCAGGGGTTATGCTGATCTTTAACACTCTCAGAGTTACTGGTAATGTATCTGTACTGTTGGATGTATGCCATCAGATGGCTGAGAGATCACAGTGGAGAGAAAAGGTTGGAGTGAAGATGTTTCTACTCTGTGTATTATCGTTATCGTTGCCGCACTCCTCCATGATTTGGTTCTCTGTAAAGGTCACCAAGATAGGATTTGCCTCCATTTTCATACTTATCTGGATTTCTCTCTCACTCACTCACTCGCACGTACGCACACACGCGCACACATGCGCGCACACGCACGCACGCACGCACACACACATGCGCGCACACGCACGCACGCACACACGCACGCACGCACGCACACACACACAAGTATATTAAAACGCACACAGAGCAATTTCTCTGGAAGTTCATCAGTCGGGTGAGAAAAAGCAACGAGGCTTCTTGGTAGATTTCCTGCTCACTCAGATTGACTAATTGGTATGGGTCCTTTGTCAGAGCTCCACATTGAGCTCACTAGCGTTTTCCTCGGATGTGATTCTGATCTCAGGCATGAAAGTACACTAATGCAAATGCATATTTCGTTCATTTGCATGGCCCGTGAAACGTCTTCAGTCGCTTTGTCTCTTTCTAATTAACACTCAAAGACCAATGAATCAATAACGAGCTTCCCTCTACTACTGCACACTCAGTTCAAATGAACTACTCCTCAGTGTGGGACTGTTATGATGTTAGGCACATTAAAAATGTCTTAATAAACACAGTAAATTGCTCAATATATTTCTTTGTAGAATGTAAATCATATATATTTTTGGTACAATTAATCATTTTGATTCATGTGGTAATTATGAGAATGACTATTAGCTGTATGCATATAGTGCACACACGTTTTCAGAGGATAATATTTACTTCAAATACTTGGAAGGAGAAGGAGGCATGATTTCAGCAGCTGTGTAACAGTATGTTTGACTATTTCCTCTCACAAAGCAGATTAAATGGGAGTAAAATAACCTATATTATTATCAGCTAGTGAATATCTTGCACAAGGATGACATTTAAAAACTAAACAGGGTAATCTGTGAACATATTTAATGTATCACCATGACTAAAAACTCCATGGAGACAACAGATGAGTCACAGCTCTCTATTCTCTGAGCCCAGCGGTTTCAAAGCAAACCCACAGTGAAAAAAAAGTACAGATACATATACAATTTCCTTGTAAATGTAATGGGAAATAAAGCTTTTGGGATTGAATTGAATAGCACAGTGTGTGCTTTATGTGAGATCTCCCTTGTAAAAGAGGTCTTCTGACCTCAATGGGACTTCCTGGATGAATAATGGTTTTCATCAAAATGCTTTACTGTGCCTCAGGGAGGCCCACTCACCTAAGGGTGAAGATCTGTACAGGTGACAGCGTGGAGAGAGCCAGGAAGGTGGAGACCGTCTCCCTCTGTTTGATTGGTCTAGAGGGCACCATCACCACAAAGTTACTGTCTAGCCGTAGCTCTGACATGGGCTGGAACAGACGCACGCTCCCGATACGCTGCATGGGTGTGGGCCCTGAGAAGTACCCCATGGGCCCCTGGTGCTCTGTGCGCATGGAACTTCCCTTCCGTAAGTCCTCTGAGCTGCACTCCCCAGTCTCTGTGGACTGTACCATGTAGTAGAGCTCCACAGGGGTGCCCTGGGCCTGCTCCGGAGCTCTCTGCCTGCCGTGCCTCACGGTAGAGGGGTTAAACCAGCTAGCCAGGGGCTCCAGCTCGGCCACACACATCCCCAGCTCCCCCTTCAGACGACACATGCCCCGCACCTCTTGGGTCTCGTGGAAGGCAAACATCCGGACACAGGGAAGCCTGTGGATGGTGGTATAGTCATCCCAGTCCCTGCCCACCACATAGAACAACACCTGCACTTTGGGCCAACTGGGGTGGATCCTCTCACTGATGATGAAAGTCTGGACCTTCCAGTTGTAGGTGAAAAGGGACGGAGAAGAAGAGGAGATGGACGATGACGGGGAGGTGAAAGAGGGTCCACTGAAGGGTCCGGGGCTCTGTAGGAGCTCCAGGGGGATGGTTTGCTGGACAGACATGGGTCCATAGCTGGCGTTGATGGAGGGCATCCGGCGGGCCTGCTGGATGAAGAAGGGCTCGGTCCTGGCCTGCAGGCTGGAGTTCCTCATCAGGTCCTGGTTGGCCTCCTTCAGAAAGAAGGCTGCCTCGGTGTTGAGGACCTGGTAGCTGACAGGCAAGTAGGTGGGCATGGGGCCATACCTCTGTAGACCCTCAAGAATCCCCCTGCTGTCTACCACTGGAACACAGAGGAGGGGAGAAGTTAGCCTCTATAAGTTAGAAGTTAACCTCTATAACAAAGGGCAGAGCAGAGAGAGGATGAGAAATGTAGTAAGAAATGGAAGAAAACACTGGACATTGTGAACATATAGTCTCTTTATCTCTATGCTCTACTGGGCATACACAGTTATATTACAATGTCCTAATAAGAAGTTATTTGCTACAAAGTGTGCATATGACATCCCCTTCACACATTATTTATCTCACTATATGAAGTAGCATGTGAAATGACATCCTGCAGTTAAACAGAGAGACTTGAAGACATGGATTAGGAATCAAATCTAGTCTATAGTAATAGACTGTTTCTACTAAATAGTCACAGTTCCTTGTTAGACCCTACTCACTCACTCAGTCAACTCAGTCACTCCTTTCCTCATATTCCTCCTCTTCCTTCTCCTCTCCTCTATCTTAACAATTTGGTTCACAACCTCCACAACCTCTTGTCTGGAGTCTGAACCCCTGTATATAGCCTCGTTACTGTTTTGTTGCTATTGAATTATTTGTTATTTTTCTCTTTTTAATTTTTTAAAATGTGTATTTATTTATTGTTTACTTCAGTTTATTTAGTAAATACTTTCTTAACATGTATTTTTTCTTAACTGCATTGTTGGTTAAGGTCTTATAAGTAAGCATTCCACTGTAAGGTCTACACCTGTTGCATGCATGTGACAAATAAAATGTGATTTTGACTTTTGATTTTGACTATTTGACCCTGTTATCGACCCCAACACCCAGCAGGGCCTCAACCCCCCGCCCCCCTCCCTCCTCCCTCACCCTCTTCAAACTCATCTACACCTACCCCTTCTGTCTCTCCCTCCTTACTCCTTCCCCCTGCCCGTCCTCTCTTCCCCCTCTCTCTCCCTCTGCCATCAAGCTCTAGATATTTGGTCTGATGGAGGATCCCAGGAGAGGCCATTGATTTCCCGTCGTGGCCAGGCCATGCGGCAGGGAGACACGGCAGTGATTTGTGACAGCCCATGGCAGCCTGACAAAGACCAGCCTGGAGGACCAGGCACAACAAGCTGTGGTCAGAATACCGAAGGCCATAAAGCACAGTGTCTGTCTGTGTGTCTGTCTGTCTGAGAGTTGAACAGAGACACTTCGGAGATTTTAATGATGGTTGATACTCAAGTCGTACCTGAAAGTAGGCTAGGACTACTGTGTGATGTTACACAAAGGCTGAGTACAGAGGCAGAGCAGACAGATGTTTAACTGTGCTGGAGTGTACCTCACAGAGAGTAAGATAGACACCTCTCTGTCTCTCTCAGTGAGAGATTGCACACTGTCTTAGTTTTCACATACAGTAGTCCCATGATAGAGACACAGAAACTACTTCATTACAATCAAAGTGCTGTAATCACGTCCTAAATGTGGATTTAGATATAGAATGCTTTTCTTCATCTTCCAACGCTCAAAATGCAGTAAGTAAAGGCTCCCGATTCCCCTTGGGTCGGCAAAAGTAGGATTTCATGTCTGATGTTCATGTAAATCACATTAACTTCCAGATTTTGAAATACAGTTTCTAGCAATGAAAACATGATTTGTGCAGATACTTGACTTGTTTGCCAAATCCTGCCTACTGTACACAGCCCTGAGATCAGTGAACACAACCTAACCCCAGAGGACATGGCATAAAGAGCCTTGTAACGTATTAAACAGGAAGCTCTGCTCCACCACCACCACTGGACATATGGGACATGTTATCCTTGCATGATTTGGGTGCCAAAAACCTACTAAACACAGTGATCCTTTTTAATAAATTTGTATTTATTTATTTTTTACCCCCTTTTTCTCCCCAATTTCATGGTATCCAATTGTTAGTAGTTACTGTCTTGTCTCATCGCTACAACTCCCGTACGGSCTCGGGAGAGACAAAGGTTGAGAGCCATGCGTCCTCCGAAACACAACCCAACCAAGCCGCACTGCTTCTTAACACAGCGTGCATCCAACCCGGAAGACAGCCGCACCAATGTGTCGGAGGAAACACCGTACACCTAGCGACCTGGTCAGCGTGCACTGCACCCGGCCCACAGGAGTCGCTAGTGCGCGATGAGACAATGATATCCCTACCGGCCAAACCCTCCCTAACCCAGACGACACTAGGCCAATTGTGCGTCGCCCCATGGAGCTCCCGGTCGCGGCCGGCTGCGACAGAGCCTGGGCTCGAACCCAGAGCCTTAGACCACTGCGCCACACGGGAGGCCATTTTTATATATTTTTTGAGACCAAATTTGTATTTTTTTGTAATTTGTTTGTTGGCTGAGGTTACAGGTACAATATATAAATTCATATAATTTCATATTCCGTTCATGTCGTATTTTCCATTCATTATTTTAATTTAGTTATTTTCCACATTAGTTATTTTCCAACTGTACCTGCGGGCTGCCACTCAACAACAACAAAAATATACATAAAAAAGGTACATAAATACAAAGTATTGATCATTTTGATCATATTACAGAGTTAAAAAGTAATAATAGATTTAGTATTTAAAGGAAAAYAAACAAAAAGAAGTGAGCCTCCACCCCCAACTTCCCATCCCCAACCCTGTTTTCCATTGCTTCCCACCTCCCTACATACTATGATTGCTTGTCAGTCATGCCATTTTGATTCCAAGCTACATTGTTTTTCAACTTTGCGACCAATTGAAATGGTGTGAGCAATAAATGGACAAAAGCATAGTTTACATTGTTTAAGGGAAATACAGTGGATTCTGAAAGTATTCAGACCCCTTCCATTTTTACAAATTTTGTTTTTTTATCCTCTTCAGTCTACACARAATACCCCATAATGACAAAGTGAAACAGTTTTTTTGAAATTTTTGCAAATCTATGAACAATTTTAAACAGAAATAACTTATTTAAATATGTATTCAGACCCTTTGCTATGAGACTCGAGATTGAGCTCAGGTGCATCCTGTTTCTATTGATCATCCTTGAGATGTTTCTACAACTTGATTGGAGTCCACCTGTGGTAAATTCAATTGATTGGACATGATTTGGAAAGGCACACGCCTGTCTATATACAGTGCATGTCAGAGCAAAAACCAAGCCATGAGGTCGAAAGAATTGTCCATAGAGCACAGATCTGGGGATGGGTACCAAAAAATAGCTGCAGCATTGAAGGTCCCCAAGAACACAGTGGCCTCCATCATTCATAAGTGGAAGAAGTTTGAAACCACCAAGACTCTTCCTAGAGATGGACACCCTGCTAAACTGAAGACTCAAGGCTGTAATCGCTGCCAAAGGTGCTTCAACAAAGTACTGAGTAAAGGGTCTAAATACCTATGTAAATGTCATATTTAAATTTTTCACATTTCTAAAAACCTGTTTTTGCTTTGTCATTATGGGGTACTGTGTGTAGATTGATGAGGGGAKAAAACAATTGAATACATTTTAGAATAAGGCTGTAACGTGACAAAATGTGGAAAAAGTCAAGGGGTCTGAATACTTTCCGAATGCACTGTATCAGTGAAGACCACATCTTCCAGGGCAATAGGAGACACCATGGGTGTTTCTCAATACGCATTCTACCGTGCTCCGAGCACGTAATCTAGAGCACAGGAGGGTCGGAGCATGAGTCCAAATCGGAGCATGAGTCCAAATCAAGTATGCAAAACGGAGCACGGAGGGCACTTCTCGGATAAGTACCTGTAAACATTTCAAAGCATGTATCGATGCAAGCTTCAATGAAAAGTATGAACAGAAATATGATACAACCACATAAAACAACGCAATATTTATTGAAATCAATGTGGACATTATTTGTTCTGAAGCGAGAGAAAATAAACTCAGGCTTCGGAATGAAATGTTTCCCATTCACATCTCTTATGTTGCATGACTACAATATTGTATCTTGAAAACATTAAAAAATATATTTCTATGTTCATTTTGGCATGTTTACCTGTCTACAATACCCGCTGTAGTTTCCGTAGATTGCAAGCCTATAATAAGTCAACTGGCTACCTACTACTTTTAGCTAGCTTGCCATAAAGAATTGGTAGCTAGCTYCCCATGAATAATTTACATCTACCTTGCATAACATTACTTTTAAGTCATTTTTGCCTGTTGAATTATCTGGTTAGCTAGATAATTGCGATTCACAAATAGCTATCTGATAGTTATAAAGTAAAATGTTTGCTTTGTACATATCTTGTTTTGTCTCTATTGCCATTGTCCTGGCTGGAAGAAAGTTTAGTAAATGGGTAAGTCCATAGTAAGTCAATAGGGCTAACTGGCTAGCTAGCTAGCCTCTATAATTAGAAGCTAGCTACCCATGAAGAAATTACATCTACCTGACATAACAGTAGTTTAAGGTCATTTGGCTGTTTAACTAGCTAGACTAATAAGATTCACATATACAGTTGAAGTCAGAAGTTTACATACACTTAGGTTGGAGTCATTAAAACTTTTTCAACCACTCCACAAATTTCTTGCCAAAACTATAGTTTTGGGAAGTCGGTTAGGACATCTACTTTGTGCATGACACAAGTCATTTTTCCAACAAATGTTTACAGACAGATTATTTCACTTATAATTCACTGTATCACAACAGCAAAGGAACTTGTGAAGATGCTGGCGGAAACAGGTACAAAAATATCTATATCCACAGTAAAACGAGTCCTATATCGACATAACCTGAAAGGCCACTCAGCAAGGAAGAATCCACTGCTCCAAAACCGCCATAAAAAAGCCAGACTACGGTTTGCAACTGCACATGGGGACAAAGATCGTACTTTTTGGAGAAATGTCCTCTGGTCTGATGAAACAAAAATAGAACTGTTTGGCCATAATGACCATCGTTATGTTTGGAGGAAAAGGGGGAGGCTTGCAAGCCAAAGAATACCATCTCAACCGTGAAGGACGGGGGTGGCAGCATCATGTTGTGGGGGTGCTTTGCTGCAGGAGGGACTGGTGCCCCTCACAAAATAGATGGCATCATGAGGCCGGAAAATTATGTGGATATGTTGAAGCAACATCTCAAGACATCAGTCAGGAAGTTAAAGCTTTGTCGCAAATGGGTCTTCCAAATGGACAATGACCCCAAGCATACTTCCAAAGTTGGTGCAAAATGGCTTAAAACCTCTTGACGCTAGGGGTCTTGTGAAGACTTACAGAAAACGTTTGACCTCTGTCATTGCCAACAAAGGGTATATAACAAAGTATTGAGATAAACTTTTGTTATTGACCAAATACTTATTTTCCACCATAATTTGCAAATAAATTCATTAGAAATCCTACAATGTGATTTTCTGGATTCTTTTTTCTCATTTTGTCTGTCATAGTTGAAGTGTACCTATGATGAAAATTACAGGCCTCTCTCATCTTTTTAAGTGGGAGAACTTGCACAATTGGTGGCTGACTAAATACTTTTTTGCCCCACTGTATCTCTCTATACTCAGCCAGGGGGGAAAATAATAATTTCTAAACCAATTTAGGATGGGGCGAAATGCTAGTGCCTACAAATACACTTAAAAGTTTGATACGGATCTTTCCCGCTTTGTAAGTTTGCTCATTTTATTCAGGATCGCTTACCTTGCCACATACATTTTTCAACTGCACTATGAGACACAGTGATTCTTGGCTAGGCCATGGGATTCCCACTGGCTGTTGGTATACAGTAGGCTTTAAACAGCAATGTAAACAACCAATCTCACTCCTTTACAAAACATATTATACATGATTATCATGGTTGTTCGATGCTGCATCACACCATTACAACAAAGTAGAAACGCAGTTCAACGTCTTCCTCCACGGCAAAATGCAGCCACAACTCAATGTTGTGGCTGCATCAATGTGAGTGGGTTAGGTTACATTTGAGTGAGTTACATTGGCTTATTCAGTCTTTGTCCTAGTATGCCCTAATACAGGGATATTCAACTTTGAGCCTACGAGGTCCATTGCCTGCTGGTTTTCTGTTCTACCTTATAATTAAATACACACACCTGGTGTCCCAGGTCTAAATCAGTCCCTGATTAGAGGGTAATTTTTATTTATTTATTTTACCTTTATTTAACTAGGCAAGTCAGTTAAGAACAAATTCTTATTTTCAATGACGGCCTAGGAACAGTGGGTTAACTGCCTGTTCAGGGGCAGAACGACAGATTTGTACCTTGTCAGCTCGGGGATTTGAACTTGCAACCTTTCGATTACTAGTCCAACGCTCTAACCACTAGGCTACCCTGCCGTAACAATGCAGTGGAACTGGCTTCTAGGTCCAAAGTTGATTTTGAAGGCCCTAGTATGATTCATTGTCGTTTGATTGAGCCTTTTGACTGGCTGGGAGGCCTCCTACACTCTACTCTAGGTTAAGTAATACAGGAGTTAAGGAACTTAAAGAAGAGTCATCCTTGCTCCCTGTGTGACTAATCTAGCTGTGTCTCTGCTGCTGTCCACAGTCCAAGAGATATTCCACATCAGGATGGAAAGAGTAAGATGAAAGAGAGTGGGGAGAAAGGTGGGGAATGAATGAGAGGGAGAAAGTTAACCTTAATGCCCTGCGAACTGGAGAGAGCAAAAGACTTTGAAAGAACATCCTCAGCTCCCTCAGCAGCAGTTAATGAAAGTGCATGGACCAGTTTATATAGTAACCAAATTCAATTCCCAAGGWATAGTCACCAAACCGATGGCCATAATCTTAACATCAGTAGACCCCCAACCGAAGCATCTGTTCTATTTTCTTTCTTTTTTTACATGCCTGACATCTCTAATCATAGTAAAGCAACTTTCCTCAAGCCTGCTTTACAAGCTGTATATAAGAAACACACCCACTGAATACAAAGTGAATATGAGAATTTGCAGGGAAATATACACAAACAAAAATTTGTATTTTTCCTTGTCAAACTAGAGTAATAGCACTTTGCAATCACTTGATGTGTAACTGGTCTACAAAGAAGAACATTTTGTTGGGCATTTGTTGGGCAAATGCCCTGAAAAACTTGACAGCACCCGATGTCACAGGAAGACCAAAAAGATCATCAAGGACAACAACCATCTGAGCCACTACCTGTTCACCCCGCTATCATCCAGAAGTCGAGGTCAGTACAGGTGCATCAAAGCTGGGACCGAGAGACTGAAAAACAGCTTCTGTCTCAAGGCCATCAGACTGTTAAACTGCCATCACTAACACATAGAGAATGCTAGCTACATACAGACTTGTAATCAATAGCAACTTTAATAAATGGATCACTAGTCACTTTAACAATGCCACTTTATATAATGTTTACATATCTGCATTACTCATCTCATATGTATATACTGTATTTTATACTATTATTGCATCTTGCCTATGCCACTCTGTCATTGCTCATCCATATATTTATATTTGTATATTCTTATTCCATTCCTTTACTTAGTTTTGTGTTTTAGGTATTTGTTGTGGAATTGATAGATATTACTTGTTAGATATTTCTGCACTGTTGGAACTAGAAGCACAAGCATTTCGCTACACTCACAATAACGTCTACTAACCACGTGTATGTGACCAATAAAATTTGATTTGATTTTAACATTAAGCCACCAAACAAATGGCTATTCTGCTGTACAAACAGAGAGACAGGTGGGTCTCAAATGTACATTTACCCAGAATGCTTGCTGACATTTGTCCCTCCATCCTCACATTGCAGTCTGAAGTCCTATTGATAACTCCTCGTAGTCCAAAATGACATTTTGCAAAGCATTAAACAAAATGCTCCGTATGTATAAAAAAAATAAAAAGAGAGGTTCTTTGATGTGTGCTTTTTTAAGACCAGGCTCTTCCATTTGCCTATGAAAAGCTTCGTTCTCTGTTGAGAAACTGCTTGGGGACCTTGATGTCACCATCAATACCGTCAGTCTGTATAAGTGGAAACTTTTCCCTTTTTAACCAACATTTTTGACTCTTCAAAGGTTCAGTATAAAATTCAGCAGCTTTTAGCAGAAGCACTGTCATTGGCAAACTGGAGAAGTTTAAAAACCTTATCAAAGACCGTTACTGATAATGCCTCCTCACACAAAAAAGAACAAGATGGTAGTTGAGGGTTTCTAAACCAATCGAGTACTATAAGTTACTCAGCTTTGTGTAGGCTGAAGAGAGCGCTTGTTGTTGCCAGACCACAGTGTTTCAGCAAACAACAGAAAGAGCTGATCGCAAACTTGGACTGCTTACAGAGTAACTTATTACATTTGTTACTCTTGCAACGGTGCAAAACACTACCAATGGTCATGTAGTCAGGACTAACAACCATCTTCAGTAAATGCTGACACAGACAGACACATAGCATCAGTGAAGGTGGCAAAGTTGTTGATGACCTTAAGAGAAGCGACTGGGGAGAGTAGAGCCTGGAGCTGAGTCTCCGGCCCTCAGGGGTAGTCAGCCAGTCAGAATCCAGTTTGGGCTACAGTAATTGGAGTGCCTTTAGGCTAGCTCACACTCAACTACCCAGCGTGGCCAGCAATATAATCTCAGTATTAGTGAGGAATGTGTGTAGCCTGGGATAATAGCTGCGACCAGAGAGAACAGATGACCATTCTAATCGCTTTAAGTGCCCAGCGTGTGTACCTTGACATAGTATGTCAGAAGAGAGCCAGGGTAAAGCCGGGTTGGAGCAGAGAGGCATTTAGAAGTCTGGGGGTTAATCAGATCACTTATAAAGCCGGGCTGCACTTCATCTTTCATCGCCGGGCAACACATTCATACTGCAATCAATACTTTAAATTATATTTCCCATTTGTGAAAAATTGAGCAAAATAAGGCATTGTGACTGGGCCGAGATGGATGAGGTGAGTCTTAATATATTTTATGGACAACAATAAGTCTTCCCTTCAGTTTTTCTCTGGATGACAGGCTCAAGTTGTTTTCCTTCTGACAAGATCAGAGAAGGGCGGTCTATGGCTTTACCTGCTGGTGCTCTCAGTATACACACTGGGCCTTTACTTTGGTAAGCACATCATGCTCTCTCTCTCCAACCAAACATCAACCCATATAGGACCACGGCCAGACAGTGTCTGTCTGAGCATTTGCACTCCAGTCCAGATGAGTATGTGAGGCGTGAGGGAAGGATGTGTGTGAGGAGTGAGGAATCATAAACCTCCAGTCAGAGGAAAAGCAAGCCACAGACAGTCATCTCTCTCAGATGAACGAGCCTCCATCACATCGTAGCACGACGCACTCCTTACTGCCATACTGATGGTCATTATCTATGAAAAAAGGATGAGGCATATGCAAAAGGCACTTATCAAGGACATTGTTAAAAGTATTTATATGCAACAATTCTAGTTCTAGTCATCATGTGTTATTTTATTGTGTAACTTTATATTACATTTTTTACTTTAGTTTATTTAGTAAATATTTTCTTAACTCTATTTCTTGAACTGCATTGTTGGTTAAGGGCTTGTAAGTAAGCATTTCACGGTAAAGTCTACACCTGTTGTATTCGGCGCATGTGACAAATAACATTTGATTTGATTTGACATACAGTACCAGTCAAAAGTTTGGACACACCTACTCATTCAAGGGGTTTTCTTTACTTGTACTATTTTCTACATTGTAGAATAGGAGTGAAGACATCAAAACTATGAAATAACACATATGGAATCATGTAGTAACCAAAAAAAGTGTGAAACAAATCAAAATACCCCCACACCATCACACCTCCTCCTCCATGCTTCACGGTGGGAACTACACATGCAGAGATTATCTGTTCATCTACTCTGCATCTCACAAAGACACGGCGGTTGGAACCAAAAATCTCAAGGTTGGACTCATCAGACCAAAAGGACAGATTTCCATCGGTCTAATGTCCATTGCTCATGTTTCTTGGCCCAATAAAATATCTTCTTAATATTGGTGTCCTTTAGTAGTGATTTCTTTGCAGAAATTCGACCATGAAGGCCTAATTCAGGCAGTCTCCTCTGAACAGTTGATGTTGAGATGTCTGTTACTTGAACTCTGTGAAGCATTTATTTGAGCTGCAATCTGAGGTGCAGTTAACTCTAATGAACTTATCCTCTGCAGCACAGGTAACTCTGGGTCTTCCTTTCCCGTGGCAGTCCTCCATCATAGCGCTTGATGGTTTTTGCGACTGCACTTGAGGAAACCTTCAAAGTTCTTGAAATCTTCCGGATTGACTGACCTTCATGTCTTAAGGTAATGATGGACTGTCGTTTCTCTTTGCTTATTTGAGCTGTTCTTGCCATAATATGGATTTGGTATTTTACCAAATAGGGTTATCTTCTGTATACCACCCTTACCTTGTCACAACACAACTGATTGGCTCAAACACATTAAGAAGAAAAGATATTACACAAATTAACTTTTAACAAGGCACATCTGTTAATTGAAATGCATTCCAGTTGACTACCTCATGAAGCTGGTTGAGAGAATGCCAAGAGTGTGCAAAGCTGTCATCAAGGCAAAGGGTGGCTACTTTGAAGAATCTCAAATATAAAACACATTTTGATTTGTTTAACGCTTTTTTTGGTTACTACATGATTCCATATGTGTTCTTTCATAGTTTTGATGTCTTCACAATTCTTCTACAATGTAGGAAATAGTACAAATAAAGATAATCCCTTGAATGAGTAGGTATGCCCAAAATTTTGACTGGTACTGTATGTCTGTAGAATATTTATGAAAGATATTTCAGCTAATATACTGTAATATCCTGTAGGAAGTTGGAAAAGCAAAAAAACATGCAATTAGAAAATATATTTGGTATCAAGGGCTTTGCTGAAGGACGAATTCCACTTCCATTATTCACCTTTATCAAATCTCTGTAGAATCTGGAAAAAAAGATAATTAACCAAAGTCTACATGAGATGGAGCTGAATCAAGTAGTTTGTTGTTGTCGTTGTTGTTTCCACGGTAAGTTCTTCACAGCACAAGCAGCCCCCAATTAGAGCTTAAAGGTAAATGCTCTGAAGCAGGAGGCTTCTAATTCATTCTACTGCTTCTCCAGTTGGACATAATGTGTTTCAATCGTATAGGAATCTTTAAGAAACGCTAATGGAAAAAACACCCCAGTCGGGCATTTGTCATGCTCTGCTGGGTAAAACTCTTTCAGCATCTTTCTAGCATCTCTTTATCTACGAGTAAGCGATTTTCAGCGTTAAAGCTTGCAGTGAGCTATCTCTCCCTAGTGGGGCTACTGAGCAATGAACAGTGCTCCGGCAGTTGTGGCAGAGGGGGGAAAAAAGCTTTCCGCTTTAAGACACATTGGGGACCTGAATGGGCTTTTTATGACACGTCAATCCTGTCCATTGCCTGTAAACCTGCTGCTGTGCATTGTATCGAGGTATCCAGGGAGGAGAATTGCACTAGGGAGGTTGATGTTTATTGTCATGAGTCTTGTCCTGAAGGCAGAACTGAGCGATGTCCCCTTAGATAAGCTAACTCCAGTCAAAATTGGCTATATTGTAAAAATGCATAAAGAAATGTGTTCTTTGGTCTTCACTTAAGGTTAGGCATTAAGGTTAGCAGTGTGGTTAAGGTTAGAGTTAAGGTTAGGGTTAAAATCAGATTTTATGACTTTGTGGCTTTGCCAGCTAGTGACCACTTTGTAGAGCTGCCTCCAGAACAACATTCATAATGAAAAATGCTAACCTGCTTGTGGTGGAGGGATCGACGCTGCAGGCAGCAACCGTTTAGCCGAGATGAACTAGGGAGGACTAACTCTCAAAGTGGATCGGGACAAATGTGCTAAGCTGAGCAATGCAGCAGGTACACTTCCTATAGGGGCAACGGAGCAGCAATCTCAAGAGTTCAGCTTTTACTGGATGGCTCTGCTGGTGTTGTTTAGGGAGCCAGGGAGCCTGTCCTCTTCCTCTTTCCCATGTCAATGTCAAATGATCATCAAATTTCACTGTTCTCTCATAGCTGCCTGCATTCAAAGTGAGTGAAATAAATGTGGTGACAATGACAGATTACATGGCGCTTTGCTCAGACACGAATCAGGCCCTGTGTCATATATAACAGTGTCTGCAGGCACATGGTAATCACATCCAAGTAAACCCATTTCAGGTATAGATTATAGCCCCCAGCATGATGTTTCTTGTTAAAACTTGAAAATTAGATGCAGTGAATAAGGTTGGAATAATGCAATGGGTTGCAAGTAAGTGAGGAGGGTGAATAATGTATCTGCATTTACTGCAAGTTTGCTCTGAATGAGAGTCAATAGTCCTTGAGCACAAAGAAGAGATCCTATGATTTCGAAGGACGCAAGCTACAGTATACAGTATTGCCTGACCAAGATTACAGTCCACCATGTCCAAGGGCCGGGCAGAATCTACACAAGCAGAATATAAATTATACATACCTTAATAATTCATTTGAATCAAACTACAGACTGTTAGACCCCTAAAATCATGGACAAAACAACACTGCGGATTTCCCAAATCATAAAATCAAGAGGTCCTTCAGAAGATGGCCCTATTATCAAATTCTCCAGGAGATTATGGTAACAGGAGGCTATCACTGCTATCAAAATACAATGAAAGACGACTAATTGTCAAAACCAAGGCCTCTTGCTGGATTTTGTGGTTTTATAAATTGACTATTTCTCTGTATTCAGAAGGATACTGCACTTCTGAAAAATCTTCTCTGTACTGCTCTGACTCTGAAAGAAGAATGAACGCTGAGGCGTTGAAAGCATACTCATGACGTTCAGAAAGATGCTGGGCTGCTGAGTGTAGGAACTGAATGTATTTCAACACCAATTAAACCATAGCCTTCCCTCAATTCTCACTCAGCATAGAGGGAGCTGCTTTGTCCGACAGCAACAGTATGAGCCAAATTGCTCTGAAGATTTAAAATTTACCAATTCATAAACGGGGAGGAAATTAGATGAAAGGTTTTGCTGCTGAGTGATTTTGAGCACAATAAACATTTAGTTTGTTGTGGGGTTAGGCTATTGAATGGTTTATTATTCTAGTGACAAAAGAGGGGGAAGATGAGACGGAGGAGAAAGAGAAGGATGGTGATAATGATAGTGCATAGCTGTGTGTGTGTGTATGCYCGTGTGTGGGCGTGTGTGCATGCGTGAGCGTGTTCCCTTGCACACACCCCAGTAGCCCCAGGCCACAGGCACTCTCGGTAAACAGAAATGTATATTTAGCCAGTCCGTTCCATCATAATATGGATCAAGGATGGGCAACTGACGGCTCAACCCCCCCCCCCAGTTTTTAGGAATTCAGTCAACTTACTGTTGAGAGTTAGAATAGTAGAATACACAAGGTGCTATTTCGGAATTAGCCTATGTCAGCTAAAACATTTTTGATTGGTAAGTTAGCTTGCAATAATCATGGTCGTATTATCGACCCGGGGGGGACCCCATTCATTTTGTTAGTCACTCTCACTCAGATATCATATTAAAAACTGCAAACATTTCTCTCCACCCACCCTATGGCAAGATCGTACAGTTTTCTCTCCACCCTCTGGCAAAATTAGTAAAATTGCATGAAATGAGTTGTAAAATTGCTAAGTCTTCTCTTCTACACATGGGAAAATGTGTAGAATTGCAGCAAACTTACTTTAAAAAAGCATTTTCTCTACGCACCATATCAAAATGTGTAGAATTGCAGGAAATAAACTCTAAAACTTGAATTTTCTCTCTCCGCTGTCAATAGGGAGGCAAAATGTCCCTTGTGTGGGTATGGATGTGAGTACGCAGACCCACGAGCCACTGCGAACCCTCCTGATGAGTTCAGTTTTTATTTGTGACCGCCAGACCCATCAAAGTTGCCCGTCTCTGATATGGATGATCAAAAGTGTTGCCTCTAAAGCCTGAACTCTAATCTGTGAGAATAGCCCAGATCCATTTACCATCTAGGTGTAAGTAAGCAGCCACTGGCAGAGAGACAGGATTCTGTTCTTCAGTAATATAGTGGAGGTGTGGAAATCTGCTTCTGACAGCAGCGTATAGTGATYAACAGCACAGGGGATAGGAGCCTGGGCTAGGATGGCCGTGAGGAATTCAACAAGCACAACCAAGAGGAAGGAAAAGAGCATTTCAGTACAGCTCTAAAATGAAATTAACTGCACTCAAGGTCCCCTGCATACACAGCTCAGAGCCCACATGCTCAAGTGATATCCTCTCCCAAATTGCCACAGAGAATTTGAGTCTCGCTTTGTTTTTTTGTTTTTTTTGGGGGGGGGGGCGCCTGACTGTCATTTTGACATGGTGCTATCTATCAGGCCTTCCTCCCTGAGTCGCCTGATATTGTGACTAACAGAAGGGAAAAAGTTTAGTCAGATAATTACCTCTGGCTGCCTCGGGTTTTGCTGAGAAAAAGCTTTTCAAAGAGTTTTCCTCTTTTTATGGCCAGTCATAAAATAAGGAGCCGCATCATAAAATATCTCTACTCTACCACCATGGCACTGTTTAAAAAGTTGTCTCTCCATGGAACATCACTCTTGGGTGAAGTATAGAGTGGGAGTGCCCAAGGTCACATGGCCCATAGGCAGAGAGTAAATCCTGTAACTGGGAGATGAGGAATCAGAGCTTGACAACACAACCTGTCTTTGTTGTGAATTGAAGATCTCACTAAACTCAGATGTACCATAGAGGAGGACTACTGTCCATATCATCACAATGGGCTCTAAAGCGTGCTTCGATAAATTGAGGCCTTCAGAATCTTTTCTTCATTGTGGCAACATTATTCTCGTCCAGCTCATCTGATGATTAGTGATATTAGTCCGTCTCTTTATGAATATACTGTACTTATTTAGTATTGTAGTTTAGAGACATATTCACAGTGTGGTACTAATAATTCTGAACACACCTACAATGATTACACTTCTTCATATGGTAGTTGTTCAGGATCACTTCTCAGGAAGTTCATACTACTGTATATGAAGACTGTGGAGTGCTGCTCCATAGTTGTGAAACTTMAAGTATATTGTGTTATAAAAAAGTATTGGAAAGTCTTACAGTATCTGCAGTGAATCTCATCAGGGCAACCGAATGATGTAATCTCAAGTGTTCTAATGAAAAGAGTGGACAATAACACTTTGGTGTTTATTCTAAGGGCCTCTGGTTAGAGTATGAACCCTTCCCAAAGATGCAGATCTACCACACCGTGGCAAAGTCGGCCAAATTAAATATAATCTATTACTCTTAAAACCGTTAGCCTTTGCCTCTCCAGTGCAGCCAGACAGTCAACACAGTCGACTCATGTAGTCTTCAAGAGTCCACACACCGACCAGGGTCACCTGACTGTACAGCTGCAGGATATGCTAGCATCAAACTTCTCCCCTACAGAGGTCTCATATAAGGGCCCTGGTATCATCTCAGAGAGAGAGACCCACAGCAAAGGCAATAAACACCAAACAGTGAAGACTGCAGCTGACGGCAACACAACTGACACTTGTAAAATACATTCAGAAAATCAACTAACAAATAAACACATATTTAGAGAATGTAGAAACATACAATTTAGAAAATATCAGATATCTAAATATGTATGGAGGTGCATAGGAAACTTTAACCTGCATATCATTAACCTTCAGGGCAACTTTGTCAGTTACAAAAAGTATTTTTATGATTATTCATGTTTTCTATAATTTTTCATAGGAAGTAATAATTAGGTTCCATCATGTGTGCATATAAAAAAATATTGCTATGACAGCCTCACTACACACAAAGACAGCTTTGTGACATGGGAGAGAAGAGGGGAAAGAAAGAGTGGGTGTATAAGTGGCACTATAAAAGCCTCTTCAGAGCACTGTAAATTACTTCAAAATGGCTCGAAAATGACAGCTCCTTATCAAGTAATAACTCAACCTACAATACGCTATGTTGCTTTTTTCCCCCTTTCTCTCAGGGCAAGAGAAGGTTCACCACAGGGCCAGAACACCGTCTTCCTCTTACTGTCATAGCAACAGTGTTACAARAGATGAGAGATGTTTGTATATCAGTTTGTACAACAACATCTATGAATACAGAGAAATAGCTTGTGATATGTGTAACAGTATAACTTTAGTACGTCCCCTCGCCCCGACCTCGGGCGCGAACCAGGGACCCTCTGCACACATCAACAACGGTCGCCCACGAAGCATCGTTACCCATCGCTCCACAAAGGTCGCGGCCCTTGCAGAGCAAGGGGAAACCCTACTTCAAGTCTCAGAGCAAGTGACGTAACCGATTGAAACGCTATTAGCGCGTACCCGCTAACTAGCTAGCCATTTCACATCCGTTACATATGTTCACTTTCAATTCACTTTGAAATAGTGACAATTTCCCTTTTGTTTACAGTAGTGGCTGGAGGACATTAGAAGGTGGTATGGAGGGGGGGGCGTTACACATTGTGGCAGCAATAATAGCTATAGGCCTATAGACCTGTTGACATAGCACCTTGGCTGCAACTCATTCCCACTTCCCCTGTATCTGCCTTGCCTGTGCTTGCAGAGATCTATCAGAGGCAGTCCACTGATGAGACCAGATCAATAACTAAGCCCCCTATTATCATTTCAAACCAAACACGGGCTCTAAAATGAATCTCTCCATTCCAAGTTAACGACTTCTCCAGAATAACCCCATGGGAAAGGATCTTTGTTTGTGTTTCTTCATATCGACCTGACACCAAGTGYATGGCCCGGACAAATCCATCTGATTCCTGTTGGGCCTGTCAAAACAAACTTTTTCCCGGACTTTGATTGTGTCTTCCTTTATGGGAAAAAAGGACATTAAGTATTCAACCGACCAAGCACAAGAGTTCCTCTTAAAACAAAACAAATACAGAGATSTATTTTTTTCTCCAGTGAAACTTCATGGTTTGACTTGTAGAGGGTCTACAAGCTCATTGGTGCCAATGTAACAAGCACCCCGTTGAGTGCCCAGAAAAGGACAGTTACCTCTGGCAGCTTCCCTAACCACAAACAGGCTCTGCTGTCATAATTAACCATTAGGTGAAAACGTCAAATCAACCATAGATCAGTAAGGCAACGTCATCCTCCCTTTCCAAGACCACCAGTCCAGGGTTGTTCAGGATATTCCAACTAAACCAATTACATTTGCACAATCTAGATGACCCCAAATGAAATAAAACCTTCCCAAACGACCTGAAACCACGCACAAATCCACAGCACCACAACTCAGCACTCCAACACAGAGCTCCACAGGCACTCCACCTATTGTTTTGCTTTCTCCCCAGGCTCTCGTTCCCAACTCAGCGTTTGTGCAAACCAATTCCTGTGTCTCCCAGGTCATCCCGCTCATTCAGCCAGAGATGAAATGGCTTTGGGGTCACGCTGTGCCCTCACCAGGGTCGCCTGTTGAGAAAACAGTGTGTGTCACATGCCTCCAGATCTATAAACAGAATCCCACTGTGAGCTGTGGGGTGTGTACAACAGACTCCCCATCTCCACTAGCACCACTGTTAATGTTGTAGCTGTTATAGTGGCTTCCGCTGCTGCCAGAGAACTGACAGCTCCCACTGTCCACTGGTCTGGATATGAGATGAAAATTGGACATATTGTAGGTAGTTTCTCAACACACTATTCTAACACTGTGTTCAATATGAGTGAGTGGATCTGTTTGTGCACACAGACATACTACTTACTGTGTGTATCTATGTATGATTGCTTGTACACCATTGTGCATCTATAGACAATTCTCGGTGGTTGTGAGCCTCACGCCTATTCAGTCCTGTCGTCTAATGCCACTCTGTTCATTCCTCATCATGTGTAGCACAGCACTTATTTCACATTCACTGTGGAGAGGGATATAAAGAGAGTGATAGAATAGGAGAGGGATTGTAAAAAACATTCTACTTTCAATGGAAAAGCGAGGGGGGGGAAGGTGCAGGGCTGACGGACAGGCATTAGGGGATCCTTTTTCACTTGCTGTTACTGACAGCATTGGTTGGCTTGACTATGGGCATTATTCTCCAGAAATATGTACTTGGAACTTGCTCTCTCTTGTCCATCTCTCCTGCCCCCCCCCCTACCCTCCCCCAACCCCCGCGTTCTTCTTCTGCCTCTCTCTCTTCCTATTTTTCTCTCCCTCCTCTGCTCATTCTCACACACAAAATCCATCTTCTGTATAATGAGCACTGGTTCCCGGGGGGTGGACCTTCCACCTGCTCAGCGAGGGAGTGACGCATGGCTCCTGCAGCAGCCAGCCACAGACACGTCTCTCCTCCTACCCCCTTCCCCTCCCTCCCTCTGCCCCTGGCTGCGCCCCAGGGAAATGGGCCCGCCTGTCCCCCAGCTCCCCATCAACGCTCCATCACAGACACACGTCTCAGACACAGCTCCTATCACCTAATCTGAGAGTCTGTCATTCACAGTTCACACTCACTCTCACACATACAGACATGAGTTGCGGAAACAGACGCAAGTGCATGAACGCACACACACTCTCTCACACACTCATGCCACTGCACACACCAACAGAACCAAGCCTCAAGGAAAGGCGAGGTAGTTTTTTAGTCTGTGTTCTCACTGTTTGGCGGCTGTCAGAGCTCCTGTTACACACACACACACACACACAAAACACACATGCACAGTCAATATTTACAGCATGCCAGAAGAGAGAGAGAACGAAAGAGAGAGAGAGTGAGCCCTGCAGCCAAAACCAACAATTTGCATGTGCCCGCTGCCTCGCTAATTGGACACATTCGTCTTTCATTTAGCATTGGATTGAAGTGCAGGAATAGCTCCAAAAGCACGCAGCCTACTTCATCTTAGAACAAGTTTACTGAGTGCCGACCAAAAGAATTGAAAGCATTCTATGGCTGGCTCTGCCTCTGAAGATATGTGTACTTGTGTACTTTCTGTTGGTCGCTCTGAGACTGTTCGAGGAAAAGAGGCGGACCAAGAGGAAGTGAGATGTTTGATTGAAGAGTGAATCCAGGCATTGAGGGGAGAAAGGTGGGCTGGATGATTGCTCTCCCTCAATATGGCCAAAATACCAGCAATTTACTGTGCTCGCCATGGGTACACCATTGCCAGCAGTGTTGGATGGCTGATATCATAAAGTTGACAGGTCTGTTGAGTGGCCAGTAATGGTCTAATGGAGGTACAAAACCAGGATAGAACCAAGATTCAGTTCAACTGAATGGGAGCTGAGTGCACGTCAGATGAGTGGATGGAAGACATGATCATGGTGCAATCAGTGGTTCCCAAATTGGGGTCAATTGCTAGCAACAACAGATTAAACAAATTTGGCAAGGGGTCTGTGGAAGAAGTTGAGGGTGCAATACAATACAATGTAATATTATTCATCTACAATATACCCTTAGATGTACAACAGGGCCTAAAACTGCTAAATTGTCTCTCTGCCCCATGGGAAAATGTGGCCGGAAATTAGCTTAAAAACTTAAAGAAAGAAAATATCAGAAGCAAAGAGGGGGGCCTTTAAAATGTTCTTTCCCAGGGCCCGAGTCTTGGTTAGTCGGGCCATTCAATCATTTCATACTGACTATCACATGTATAGAATCTAACATTGAAGTATATGCATTAAAATCCATATTATTCACGTAGCATGTGGCGGTAATGGAGCAAATAGGAGAGGCGGTAAATTGCTCTGAGCAATTAAAGCTGTGAAATTGCATGTCCAAATAGCAGCGGACGGCGACATCACACTGGGAACATGATTTAAAATAATTGCTCCTTATTATCTGGGAAATAATTGAGAGAAGGAGAGGGGAGGTGCTGTGCAATAGGCAGAGAAATGGAAAAACGTTTTCTGGGCTAACTGGACATGTGACTTGCTAACATAGTGAGAGAGGCTGAAGTATGTGTTAATGAAAACATACAAATCAGATATACCATCCCAGTGATACACAAGGCAAGAAGACAGGGAGAAGAGGAAGGAGGATGAAGAGAGAGAGAGAGAGAGAGGATGTTAGATTGTGTCAGGTTGCTATATGGAACTGTCAACAACAACAAAAGCGTAGGAACTCTTGTCAAATGATTACTCTATTCAGATGGCGCTGCATGAGACTTGATTTTACTGCCCTCGTCATTCTAACCACATCAGGCTTCTCATTCAATCTCTCTCTCTCTATGGGTGGCCATGTAGTGCTGTTATGGGGTACACCTGCGTTCTAGGGCCCCCGCGATCCAGTAACAGTATAACAACATTCCACCCCCTCCCCAAACCCCAGGGCTTTGACTGACAGCACAAGATAATCTGTTTCCGATATAATCTATCCAGTGGACCAGACATTCTATCAGTCGATCACTGCTCCTCGAGTCGATATCACAGGGAAGCAGAAATATTTCTTAAAAGAAGGAGGAAGCAGCAGATTTTTCAGTGTGGGCATGCAGGAGGCTGAAATTGGTGCATTCGCAAACCTGGAAGGATTCTGCACAGTTCATTAAGATAAAACGATTACATTCTGGTGAGACTGAGCAGCGATTGGGCCCGTGCTGTACACAGACCGCTCTGATTAGCAGCCGAGCCAACGCGCTCCACGACATTTTGATGCAAGACAATATTCCGCTTTTTCAATTACACACCCCAACAGCCCCCTAACTACCAAAACCAACTCATTTGCATGATTGAAATATAATTATAGTGTGCTGAAAGCATAGTTCTGTTGTGTTTGCTATTACAATTGTTTTCATTTTGCACAAAAAAAGTATATGGTTGAGTTGGGTTTTCATTTTTTTCTCCAGAAATGAATACACCGAAATCTATCTTTGACGAGGTACCTCAAGGTCAGGGAACGTATCAAGAGAAAACTTTCAGTCAGAAGAAAATAGTAATTCTGGTGAGAATAATTTCTTCAAAAGTAGTGTGGCTGAAACATTTACAATTACTGAGAGAGAGAGTCTTATTCACAGCGCTCTCACATTATTATCAAACGACGAAATGCTCTGGGCATGTTTCAAACTTGGTTATAGGCTGGTCCCTCTACTCTGCTGCAAAGATTAGCCTGGAGACATAGCTTACTTCAGTATGATAGACAATAGACAGAGCAGATGGTTATTACATTGTCTTATCTATACATGGCTCGTTCAACAGCTGTTTAGCATTTGCACTCAGGTAATTTCCATGCTAAACACTAGTTCACTCAAACCGGTGTGAAGGTGACCTGTGTTCACCTGGCTTCCAGATGGTGTTTACCCATCCTCTGGGTGTAACATTACCCACAGCTGGGTCTGCCGCCCGCCACTAAACTACACTCTGCAAGTCAAATGTGTGTGTTTGTGTTTGTGCGTGTGTCATTGCATTTGTATTTATATCTGCTTGTGATGAACAGGGACACACATCAATCGGTTCATATGCATGCACAAAGTCATACTAACAAACCTTAAATCATTGCCCGCTTAGAGCGGCCAGCTTCTGCCCGTGATCAACATACTTTCCCTTGAATAGCAAACTCAACCTACCTCRAGCATTCCAATATCCCACATCAACAATATCAGAAAGCTGTGATGCCAGGAGTAAGACTTGCACTCAAAGTGCTCCATTAATTGAATCAAAGCTATGAATACCATGCTGACAATCCTATTGCTGAGCCATGGAAGCAGTACAACAAGTTATTGCGGGCCTAAATTATCATATAAAGACGAATAAAGAAACAACGTTCATTTTTTTATTGCATGCCGTTATGACTTTTTCCTGCACAACACAGCTGCATCAAAGCCAAAATCAATGTATTTTTGACTGTGTGTTATTGAGTCACCACATGCAGCCCCTAGTTTATGAAGACGCACATTATAATTAGTTTACAAAGAKTCGTTGAATATTCAGAATTCACATGATTCCTGGGACAATGCAGAATGAAAATAGATGAGAGAATAATTGAAGTGTGTGTTGCTGGATGATTAGCATAGGAGAGGGCCCAGTTCCCATTCACATCTGACTGCAATTCATCTTGCTATATTAAAGAAATTACTGTGCTAACAACAGATAATGCACTAATTTAATGCTAATACCACATTTATCAGGATCTAAGCTTCAGCCACAGTGAATGTCTGCATTTGAGTCTCCTCTCTTTTGTCCTGTTATCTATTATTTAGTGGAGTCTTATGAAAAGCAGGCTTTGTCTGGCTAAGTAAATTAGGCTTTCTTCCTGCTTAAACCCAGCTGTGTCAAACTCAGGCCCAGTCTCAGTGTTTGTCCTGTCAGTATCATGTGACTAGCCGTGCCCTTCTCATGGGAAAGTGGTGCTTGGATTATCTCTAGAATCAGGGGTTGCAACTTTGGTTTTAGAAGTGGGGGGACATAACTTTTTGTTCCAGTCAGATAAACACTCCAAACAGCCTACCCAACCACCTGGAGGCGTCCACATGGTCCTAAAGCACACCGTTGCCTCGTTTTGTATCACATTCCAATGATAAAACTGGGGGGGACAAAAATGCAATTTCAAAATGTGGGGGGGACATGCCCCCCCCCCCTGTCCTCAGTGAAAGGTGCGCACCCCTGTCTAGAATATATTGAGTCCCACTGAGTAACCTGTAATAGTAGACCTGGAGGGCTGGATAAGAAAGCCACTAGCCTTTTAGGACTGGATCTGTGCTCACCAGAAGTAGAGCAGTCTCAGTCCTAGAGTCAAACACAGCTGGAGAACGAGAATACCCTTTTACTAATAGATTCCCCAGCGAGTTCATCACTGCCCACTGGGCACACACTGGTTGAATCAACGTCGTTTCCACATCACTTTAATGAAATTACGCTGAACCAATGTGGAAAAGAAGTTGAATTGACGTCCATGCCCAGTGGGTGATTTCTTCAAATAGCACTGTTCTACCATAGTCACTCCCTCCCATAGACTCATCCACAGTCCCTTAGCTAAACAACATGTTCCTTCCACATCCGACGCCAAACACATCCCACATCCATCCATCAACTGATCCTATCGATTCAGAATGAGTCTTTGATTCGCCCATTCCAGTCCACAAAATTACACAGCACCCCTCCATCCACCATCTGATGTTGAATAACTAAGTGAGACGCAATTTTAGTCGAGCCACGGGGAGCCATTTTCTAGCTTTGATTAGCAGCCATGTCAGTGAGCTGCATGGAGTGGTGGTGTGAGCTGGGCCAGGAAATGTCAGGTCATCAGATTCCTCACTGCCTGTTCCGCACACTCACTGAAAGGTTCAAGGGAGGGAGAGCCAAAAAATCTGCTCTAAATGTAAATCCAATCTGATCAGCGCACCACAGGGTAACATAATATTTCTTTACATATGAAAGAGGTTCCGGTTGTACGATAACAGAATGAAAATAGTTCTAATTAGCCTTACAGAGGGGAGAGAGTTTCTCAGCGTGGCATACTGCCTACCTGGGTGAAGGAAAGGTGTGGATTAAAGGAAAACAAAGCAGCACCATGTGAAACTTAATTACAAACAAATGGAAAGAGTGCGGGAGAGAGTGGATGTAATAACATTGGGAATAATCTCACATGGGGCTGAGAGTAAACATGTTGGAGGTAAGGTACAGCTTTAGAATTAGTTCTGTGGTGTATTTTATGGCAAGTCATCAATACGGTTGATCATGAAGCCTTTCACTAGCGTGTGTTCATCAAAAAAGTCGTTAAAATGTTTCCTCTGTGTAGTGTACTCCAAAGGACTTTCTCAGCGTGTGTTCTCTGTGTGAAGCCATTTGTTTGATGCCTATATGTGTTTCTTTCTACAGCAGGCCGCTGTGCTGTGTTCCTTCACATACAGCCTTCCTCTCACAGCCAGGTCATAGGTGTGAAGCTCTGTCTCTGGAGATTAACTATGATCTGCTATTGAGAGAGAGAGAGAGAGAGAGAGTAGAGAGAGAGAGAGAGAGAGAGAGAGAGAGAGAGAGAGAGAGAGAGAGAGAGAGAGAGAGAGAGAGAGAGAGAGAGAGAGAGAGAGAGAGAGAGAGAGAGAGAGAGAGAGAGAGAGAGAGAGAGAGAGAGAGAGAGAGAGAGAGAGAGAGAGAGAGAGAGAGAGAGAGAGAGAGAGAGAGAGAGAGAGCAGAGAGAGAGAGAGAGAGAGAGAGAGAGAGAGAGAGAGAGAGAGAGAGAGAGAGAGAGAGAGAGAGAGAGAGAGAGAGAGAAGAGAGAGAGAGAGAGAGAGAGAGAGAGAGAGAGAGAGAGAGAGAGAGAGAGAGAGACTGGCAATACGACTTACCCAGAGTCAGATGAACTCGTGGATACCATTTTTATGTCTGTGCATGCAAATCCATGGGAAGGAGGGGTGCTGAGAGTGCTGCAGCACCCCCTGAACTAAAAAAAAAAACTTTTAAATAACATTAAATTGAAAACATTGTCTCACCAAATTAGTGCGCTAGGCCTTTACTACTCCTGTGTGAGTAGAGATAAATACTCGTCAGCAGAGCAGAGAAAAGTATCCATGAGTTCCATCTGTATCCATCTGACTCTGGGCAGGTAGAAAATGCTAGAATCTCAATCTTAATTGCCAGAATCTCACAGTATCTCTTTAATACCACATCTACAGATAAACGCTTAAGATTACAGCCAAAAGCTACAGGTGGGCAGACCCATCCGGCATGATGATCAGGGGAAAGAAACCCCTTTCTATAACATCAGCCGTGGTGTCCCTCTCATCAGTTACGTTAAACACATACGGCATCCCACCCACGACTGAAAACAGGTCCTCTTCTCCCACCTAGCATAAATACTGCATTTATGGAGATTACATGCACTGGTAAAGAGAGCACAATTATGCAGCAGAAAGCAAAGCAGCCCTTGAAGCTCACAGACCGCAGCCTATACAGCCCCAGACCCACACAGACCCACAGCGAAACAAAGGGGATTTCACGGTTCAGTTTAAATCCACGGGCTTTGGCTGCGTCTCGGCTCCCCCTAAGTGGGCCTTTTAAGTGCTGCCTTATCCTCCATTACTAAGCGCTGGGCCGGTCCAGGCAGGGCTGGCTCCGGGCAGATCTACAGCACCACAGCTACTACGGTGCTAATTGGGAATCCAGCAGGAGATCGGCCAGTGAAAGAACAGCTCAATGAGATACATAGGAAACCACTATGCTTGTCCTGGATGAAAGATAAGGGAGACACTAAGCATGGATCAGATCACAGTAAACACACAAAGATCAGGCGTGATCAGTTTGGGGTCAATCTCTGGTGACCTGCCTCACCAATGCCAGAGGCTCTTGTCACGTTGACAAAACAGTGTGTGAACCTCTAACCTTCCCCGATTGTGGAAAAGGACTAAGAGATATAATACAAATCTCCTCATGTTGTCTGGTGGTGTACGGTTGTGTATCCACAGTGTATGTGGACAGGCAACGGTGGGCTTGACGGCCACTAGGGAGCCAAGGGAGACAAGACGAGGGAGCAGCTGTGAGAGGAAATTGCCGGGTCGGTGCTCAGCGAGACGAGAGCTGCCCCCCTCGCTTTGTCTGTCGGCCGCGTCACCAGAGCCAGCCTGGGAAGGAGAGGATTGCCTATTCCTTTTCCATTTCCATTAATTCTGCTGGAGCTCCACGCTGCCCTGGTTACTTCTCGTAATTAAATTCTAGTGTGAGGTGAAGGGCAGAGGAGGGGAGAGGAGTGGGTGAGGAACTCAAGGAGTGGAGGGCAGGGGAGGAGAGGGGGTAGAGGGGGTTTCAATACGATCTTATCAGGGTTCACAGACCTCGTCTTCAGAAAATAATCATGTAAATGATGCATGGGTCAGCAGGATTTTCCAATGACTGCCGGATGCCACTCGCCACTCTCTGCCCACAGAACAGCCAACTACAGCAACTACTTTAGAGGAGGAAGAGAATGGAAGAATGAGAGATGTGAGGAGAGGGAGGTTGAAAGTAAGGACTTTGAGGTGAAGCTCTTGATTCCAGTGTTAGATTATGTGCTGAAGTGAGGCCTGCTTTCATTTGTTCAACAGTCACATTGAAGAGGGAAAAGTCTTGCCTGTACTTTTGACTTCTGTACCCCATTCAAATGAATGGGCACAAAGACAAATATATACTCACATGCACACACACACAATAATATTAAACTATCGAGGCCTGAAAACAGCTTTTTCTCATTCCCTGATTAAATCTATTCCATGGCAGATTGCAATTTTCAGACAAAATAGGGACTAGTGACTAGTCTCCAACACATACAATGCTAAGTAGAAATAGACAAATATAAGTTTTCTAGAGGCAATAGCATTTTCTTGAGCCTAGACTGGCCGTGTGCACATCGATCAGTATCTACAGTATATCTTATTTTTATATCTAACGTACTCTGCTGAGGAGTAAACAAACAGTATAGGTTACACCAAACTACCAGTAAAAAGGCCGAGCACAAAACTCTAACCTCCATGGGTCTGGTCTCATTGACAGGAGTTATAGGGTTCAACATACACTGAGTGCACAAAACATTAAGAACACCTGCTCTTTCCATGACAAAGACTGACAAGGTGAATCCAGGTGAAAGCTATGATCCCTTATTGATGTCACGTGTTAAATCCACTTCAATCAGTGTAGATGAAGGGGAGGAGACAGTTTAGAGGGTGAATGGGCAAGACAAAAGTCTAAGTGCCTTTGAACAGGGTATGGTGGTAGGTGCCAGGCGCACCGGTTTGAGTATGTCAAGAACTGCAAAAAACGCTGCTGGGTTTTTCCACGGTCAACAGTTTCCCGTGTGTATAAAGAATGGTCCACAACCCAAAGGAAATCCAGCCAATCTGACACAACTGCCTGAAGCATTGGAGTCAACATGGGCCAGCATGCCTGTGGAACGCTTTCGACCCCTTGTAGAGTCCATGCCCCGACGAAGTGAGGCTGTTCTGAGGGCAAAAGTGGGTGCAACTCAATATTAGGAAGGGGTTCCTAATGTTTTGTACACTCAGTATAAGTATATTGAAGAAATAGCTGTTTTGAATCCTTCCAGATTTTAGAGCCCATTATCTATCACCCGCCAGCTGCCCGCACACCCTATTATACAGGTTCCAATTTATGTATCCATGCTCCAAATGCATATATGCGGTTCAGTTGGTTAACACATACGAATGTAGGTTTATGGAGCAATAACCATTTCTAATATCATTTGTATTGGTGGATGTTTACTGAACCTCTCGAGGCAGTGTTGCTAAAAATTGGTTAGGGAATTGTGTCTTGGTTTGGGAATCACATTTTTTTAAGTGTGAAATATCCTCCCTCGGTCCCCGGTTAATTTCCTGAGCCTCTATCAAGTTTGAAATTTAAATTCACCTGTCTACATTTTTCTTCTTGGTACAAAAATGTGTTGTGGAGTTTTGTTTTGTTAGGTTGAACTTTTGAAGGAGTTTACATTTTTTCGTTTACATTGAACCTGGTGGGAAATCAATCTATAGGAAATAGCTCAGAATTACCTGAGTCTAGGAACAAGACAAACAGAAAGAACTTTTATTTTAATTTTATTTAACCTTTATTTAACTAGTAGGCAAGTCAGTCAATAAAAAAAATTGTATTTAGAATGACACCCTACCCCCCAGGCCAAACCCGGACAATAGGTGCGCCATCTTCTGGGACTCGCCACCACGGCCGGTTGTGACACCCTGGGAACGAACCAGGGTCTGTAGTGACACCTCTAGCACTGCAATGCAGTGCCTTAGACTGCTGCGCCACTTGGGACATGTAACAATAATCACTGGTATTATTTAATGCCGGCTTACAGAACCATTCAAGCCATTATCAATCACAAGGTCATGTTGAACTTGATGCCAGAAGCCCAACAACATCCTGCTCTGTGGGGATAGATAACATTGATAACATCAAATCAAATTGTATTTGTCACATGCTTCGTAGACAACAGGTGTAGACTAACAGTGAAATCCTTAAGTATGGGTTCATTTCCAACATTACAGAGTTAAAGGTAAGAGAAAAAATAAAATATAAATAGTGACATGTGTAGTTGTTATGGGACTGCTGACATACAAGCACACCACAGGATCTATGTATTTTAAACCCTGGTTGGTTGAACTACTTCTACTTTGAGAAGAACAGAAATCTGTCTCCTTCAAAAGAAAAACGTTCTCTGARGTGTTCCTCTAAAACTCATGCATTTCACTTACAGTCAAAGCGTGTGAGTCCAACTCAACAGGGAATTAAAACAACAAGGACAGACAGAAGAGGGAAAAGATCAGGTAGCTCCTCAGGGATTAGAGCTGCCAGCGGAGGAGAGGAGAATCAGTGATCCCTCCGTCATTCTTTCCAGGCAGTGCATGAGTTATCTAAGCATTGATTGGCTAATTTCTCTGTCACACTCTGAACTTAGAGATCCTTTTAATTCTCTATTTGGTTAGGTCAGGGTGTGACTAGGGTGGGCAATCTGTTTTCTATTTCTTTGTTGGCCGGGTATGGTTCCCAATCAGAAGCAGCMGTCTATCATTGTCTCTGATTGGGGATCATTAGGCAGCTTTTTCCCACCTGTAGTTTGTGGGATCTTGTTTTTGTATTGTTGCTGTTGAGCCCTACAAGGCTGTACGTTTCGTTGGTTTCTCTTTCTTGTTTTGTTGCTGGTTATCATTAATAAATATGATTAACCTACCCCACGCTGCATCTTGGTCCGACCATTCTTACAACGACGAGCGTTACAGTCTCCCTGTCTATTAGTCCTGATTGTATAGATGTGTGGTATCATATTTTAGTCATTTAGCAGATGCTTTTATTCAAAACGACTTACAATAAGTGCATTCATCTTAAGATAGTAATTACATTTTTCCTCAATACAGAAGTTATCAGCACATTCAGTGCTTGTAGAAAAAGAAAAGTGCAATTTATTTGTTTTATTTATTTAGTAAATCTTTTTTTTTTAATGGAGGAGATAAGATAGATGTCTTATTTAAGATGCTCTATAAAGAGGTTTCAATTGTTTTCGTAAGATGGGCAGGGACTCTGCTTTTCAATCTTCAGGGGGATGCTCGTTCCACCAATGGGGTGCCAGGTAGGAGAAGAGCTTTGACTGGGCTGAGCGGGAGCTGACCCCCCGTAGGTGTGGAATGACCAAGATAACAGATACGGCAGAACGGAGTGATTGGGTTTGGGTGCAGGTTTTGAGCATAGCCTGAAGGTAGGTAGGGGCAGATCCCCTTGCTGATCCATAGACAAGCACCATGGTCTTGTAGAGGATGCGAGCTTTGACTAAATTAGAAGGGTTGCAGCCACGGGGTGGGGAACTTCTGTAAAACCTACAGGGAGAGGAGCGAACATGGATAGAAAACACACAAATAGTTGACAAAACGACACAATTAGATAATCTGAAAATAGCTAGGTAAAATACTCAGGTGAGAGAGTGACGTCAAGCCTTCCTCTCTTTCCTTCCTCGAATAACTCCTCAGAACACCTCGGCAGAACTGTCTGTTTCGGCAAGGGTTTTAGTTTTGGCAATGAGACTGCTGCTGATACGACCGCTACTTACAGCTGGTCAGTCCTTTAACTAATGCTCCGTTACCTATGATAATGTCTCCAGACCTCCCGTGGTGCGTTCTCTCGCCTGGCGGGCTTTGATGTTGTTTTCCCCCCGAGATGAGTGTGTGGGGAGCAGCATGGAGGTTCCAAGCCCCCAGACCCATCCGGGGGAGACGTCTGCCGTATTCACAATGCTCCCTCAGACTCCCAGAGCTCAGACAGCAAACAACCAAGCAGTGGCGTGCATTCATGTATGCCAAGGGAAGCCAGGCTTCCKCCCCAAATAAATGTATTTTAAATTTTAAAACATAAAATAATTTATCTTTCATCTCTCTGTGTTTCATAATGTTCCTTCAATTCACAAGAGGCTGGATGTACCTCACAGGAGATAGCAGCCGAGCGAGAAAAACAGTGCCCCTCTGTCTCTCTACGTGTAGGCCATCTATCTGATGCTGTCTGGTCCAAATGAGTATGACATTGGTGCCGCTGGTAGCATTGAATGCAAGGGAAGACAGTGAGCATTTGGCCTCCCTTGATAAAAAAAGTTTAAAAAAATTGCCAATCAGCGTTGAGCTAAACTGAGAATGGTCCTGGTGCACCAAAAAAAAGTGTCAAGGGAAGCCAGCTTGGATTTTGGCCTCACTCCTACCAAATCTCATTGAGAGCATGTAAGGAAGCCAAGTAAACTTCATCCACAGAAAAACTAGAATTGTTGCTTCTCGTTGTGTTGTGGTTCTCCGGTGGCTAGCTAAAATTTGGCCTTTCCTAAATTAGTCATCAATGGAGATAGGGATTTGGACTTGTGGTTTTACTCATTTATTTATTTATTTATTTTTATATTTTAAAAATCCTCCCCAATTTTGTGGTATCCAATTGGTAGTAGTTACAGTCTTGTCTCATCGCTACAACTCCCGTACGGACTCGGGAGAGGCGAAGGTCGAGAGCCATGCGTCCTCCAAAACACAACCCACACTGCTTCTTGACACAATGTCCAGCCAACCCGGAAGCCAGCCGCACCAATGTGTCAGAGGAAACACCGTACACCTGGCGACTGTGTCAGCATGCACTGCGCCCGGCCCGCCACAGGAGTCGCTAGTGCACGATGAGACAAGGATATCCCTGCCGGCCAAACCCTCCCTAACCCGAACAACACTGGGCCAATTGTGCGCCGCCCCATGGTCACYGCCAGCTGCGACAGAGCCTGGACTCAAACCCAGAATCTCTAGTGGTACAGATAGCACTGCAATGCAGCGCCTTAGACCACTGCGCCACTCGGGAGGCCCTTTACTTAATTATTTGTACTGGCGGCGATTCTGATCCACCCATTAATTCATACATTGTTGTGACCCTGGCCAGAGAGGATGGAAGTTCAATATGTAGCTAGATGTAGAAGGCTAATGTTAACTAGCTAACATTGCCCATGAATGGAAGTTAGGCTAGCGAGCAAGCATGTTAGCCAGGTAGCCTAGGACAAGAGAAAAAATATTAGTGTGTACTGTATGACAGAGAGACAGACCGTTTCGTCAACATGAAAGAGAGGAGGGTGGCATTTCCATCCGCATTATAAGTAGAGTCAACATGTTTTTCTAATTGCACGAACACGCATGCGCACACACACAGAAATCAGAACCATGGACAGCCACATCATATTTAACTAACGTTGATTGGACTAAATTGTTTTTGGTATCTTTTAGACTAAGCAGTGGTGATTTGATGATGTTGAAATGTTGAAGGTGACATGGTGCTGGAATAGTGGAGGCAGCTCATGTTTTCTTTGTGACTTGCAGTAACTCTCTGTGGTTCTAAATCAATAGTTGTTTAGTGGTCCGAAAATGTCTGAAACATCTACACCATGCTGTAGGTCATGTAACTGTTTATAACATGCAATATGCGTCATGGACTTCACCGGACAGAGGTCGCTATCCCGTTTTGTGATAAAACAAAGGTGTGGTTGAATTGATTCTGCCACTGTGTATTCTTATTGTCTCGGCCTCAGGCTTATATATATCACAGTGTCAAGGCATATGAACTAACAGGTTATAGAGCAAACAACACAATTATCACAACACATAGGTTGTAATATGGCTTTTCCGCGTGAAACAAATAATACAGTTTTTCCTATCCTCTATTGGTTTATTCATTGGTGTCTCTAGGAATATTAATGACAATGCTCTACAGTCAATCCCATTCTGTGTCTAGGCGCTTCGTCCTCTCATAGTACTGTAGGGAAGCCAAGTAAACTGGATGTTGTCAGCAGACCCATATTATGAAAGAGGTGATAACGGCCCTCTTCACTCTAACCAGGCCATGCAGACAGCCCTAGAAATCACTTGTAATAGGTGTGTGTGTGTGGGTGCGTGTGTGTGCGTGCGTGCGTGCGTGCGTCCGTGCGTGTCGTCCGTGCGTGCGTGCGTGCGTATGCGTAAGCATGTACAGATGTTGGCACTTGCAGCTGCCTGTCTCATTGTCTCACTTCCCATTATCTCTCTCGACTCCCTCTTAATCTCCACCTTCCCAAAATGTAAATGTGGATGTTACTGTATATCTGAAAGATCCATCACATTAAAGTAAAAATAGATTGTATTTTCAAATCTGATCTAATTTTCATGGTTTACAGCAATCAGGCTGTGGAATCAGCATTGGTTTGAGGCAATCAGATGAATGTACTTAACCCTCCTCAATATCCAGTCTGCCTCACATCCGGCTGTGATTGGGAGTCCCATAGAGTGGCGCACAATTGGCCCAGCGTCGTCCGGGTTTGGCCGGGGTAGGCCGTCATTGTAAATAAGAATTTGTTCTTAACTCCCTTGCCTAATTAAATTAATTTAAAAAATTACATTAAAAAATATATATGCCCTCCAGTTTATGACCAGTGTTTCCATGTTACGACGCTTATAAACTGCTCTGTAGCGTACTGGTCCTATATGTGCTGGTCCACTGCGGCACTCTTCCTGGTGTTTTTACACACCATCCCTCCTTGCAGCTTTTTACAATGCTGCTCCCTAACCATGAAGTCCAATAAGAAGTATGGCTTGTTTTATTCTGCTGTTCAGCCCGTCTTATAGGGCTGACCTCTGTTCTTCTGCAGTGAAAAAGTGTGTGTGTGTGTGTGTGTGTGTGTGTGTGTGTGTGTACCACTTTGCACAGAACATTTTGTAGTGTTAAAGCAACACTTAAGAGTTGATTTTACACTATCTCAAAGTACATATGGTCCCACTCTACAGAGTATAAAAAGTACTCTGATTACAGTGTTACATTTTGAATGTTCATGTAACACTCTGTAGTCTAAAAAAAATGCATTACGCTAGCCAGTGTTAATCAAATTTGACACTGTAAGGTAATTAATACAGTGCTATTTCTATTCAACCATATTTGATCTAGAGTTAACTCCTATTAGTGTTAAACAAAAACACTGTTACAGTAAGTCATTTTGGGTGTTGTTTTAACACTATGGTGTAAAGCCTCATTTGCATATTTCCCATGGTGCCTTTTCTTTTCGAGTGAATTATAGAGCTTCCACCCATGACTGTATTTGTTAGTGACAGAGACATGGTTGTTAAATTCTTTCCTTTTAAATGCCTGTGGCTTTCACCTAATGAGTACCTAGGTGAATAGCATCATTTAAATTACAATATATGACAATACATTACATATATCATAAGGTCTTCCCACTGGGGACACACTGGTTAAATCAACATTGTTTCCGTGTCATTTCAATGAAATTACGTTGAACCAACTGGAAATAAACTCAGCAAAAAAAGAAACGTCCTCTCACTGTCAACTGCGTATATTTTCAGCAAACTTAACATGTGTAAATATTGGTACGAACATAACAAGATTCAACAACTGAGACATAAACTGTTCCACAGACATGCGACTAACAGAAATGGAATAATGTGTCCTTGAACAAAGGGAGGTCAAAATCAAAAGTAACAGTCAGTATCTGGTGTGGCCACCAGCTGCATATAGTACTGCAGTGCATTTCCTCCTCATGYACTGCACCAGATTTGCCAGTTCTTGCTGTGAGATGTTACCCCACTCTTCCACCAAGGCACCTGCAAGTTCCGGGACATTTCTTGGGGGAATGGCCCTAGCCCTCACCCTCCAATCCAACAGGTCCCAGACGTGCTCAATGGGATTGAGATCCGGGCTCTTCGCTGGCCATGGCACCTGCAAGACACTGACATTCCTGTCTTGCAGGAAATCACGCATAGAACAAGCAGTATGGCTGGTGGCATTGTCATGTTGGAGGGTCATGTCAGGATGAGCCTACAGGAAGTGTACCACATGAGGGAGGTAACGCACAGCGTTGAGATTGCCTGCTATGACAACAAGCTCAGTCCGATGATGCTGTGACACACTGCCCCAGACCATGACGGACCCTCCACCTCCAAATCGATCCCGCTCCAGAGTACAGGCCTCAGCGTTTCGCTCATTCCTTCGACGATAAACGCAAATCCGACCATCACCCCTGGTGAGACAAAACCACGACTTGTCAGTGAAGAGCACTTTTTGCCAGTCCTGTCTGGTCCTGCGACGGTGGGTTTGTGCCCATAGGCGACATTGTTGCCGGTGATGTCTGCTGAGGACCTGCCTTACAACAGGCCTACAAGCCCTCAGTCCAGCCTCTCTCAGCCTATTCTGGACAGTCTGAGCACTGATGGAGGGATTGTGCGTTCCTGGTGTAACTCGGGCAGTTGTTGCCATCCTGTACCTGTCCCGCAGGTGTGATGTTCGGATATACCGATCCTGTGCAGATGTTGTTACACGTGGTCTGCCACTGTGAGGACGATCAGCTGTCCGTCCTGTCTCCCTGTAGCGCTGTCTTAGGCATCTCACAGTACAGACATTGCAATGTATTGCCCTGGCCACATCTGCAGTCCTCATGCCTCCTTGCAGCATGCCTAAGGCACGTTCACGCAGATGAGCAGGGACCCTGGGCATCTTTTTTTCGTGTTTTTCAGAGTCAGTAGAAAGGCCTCTTTAGTGTCCTAAGTGTTCATAACTGTGACCTTAACTGCCTACCGTCTGTAAGCTGTTAGTATCTTAACGACCGTTCCACAGGTGCATGTTCATTAAATATTTATGGTTCATTGATCAAGCATGGGAAACAATGTTTAAACCCTTTGCAATGAAGATCGGTGAAGTTATTTGGATTTTAATGAATTATCTTTGAAAGACAGGGTCCTGAAAAAGGGACGTTTCTTTTTTTGCTGAGTTTAGACATGGAATTGACGTCTGTGCCCAGTGGGTTACTTTGATGGCCTAGTTTCATCCTAACACAATAATGTTAGGAAACTCCTGGTTTACAGGCACATCAGGCCTGCAAGTCACATAATGCTGGCTTGCAAAGTGGGGCGGCAGCGTAGCCTAGTGGTTAGAGCGTTGGACTAGTAACCGAAAGGTTGCGAGATCGAATCCCCGAGCTGACAAGGTACAAATCTGTCGTTCTGCCCCTGAACAGGCAATTAACCCACTGTTCCTAGGCCGTCATTGAAAATAAGAATTTGTTCTTAACTGACTTGCCTAGTAAAATAAAGGTAAAAAGAAAGAAAAAAAGAAAAAAAAAATGTGTAATTCCTATTGGAATCCAGCCAGAGTTAGGATATCCAACAGTTGGAATTGTTATTCACCTGCAACCTGCATTCAGAAAGACTATCAAGGGTTAGGAAACTTCTTTTTTTATTTAAAAAAAATTAAAAGACTTCCTTAACCATTTAACCTGGAATAACCACTTCAATAACGGTTGCAATATATCAGGCTAACTGATTGGATTAGTTTAGAAAACTGTATGTTACTTACACAGATAATTAAAACAATCCTTGAAAAATCTACCTGCAGTAGAGCATGCTGGGAAATATGATAATGATGGGTGTGGGTTTTGATGGGACTGTTTTACTCTCCACAGTCTAAAACAATAACTCTGGTTATTAACACCAACACTGGGGTGTATTTCACACCACTGAGTGTTCATTTCACTCTTACAGAGTGAATTTCAATCCTGAATCAACAGAAATGTTACACTGAAAAATCAATACTGACCAATTTGCTCGGATATACCGATCCTGTGCAGATGTTGGATGATGGATGATGAGCGGCAGGTAGCCTAGTGGTTAGAGRATTGGGCCAGTACCCAAAAGGTTGCTGGTTTGAATCCCTGAGCCTAAAATATTTTTAAAAATCTGTCTATGTGCCCATAACCTAAATTTGCTCTAGTAAAACTACTGTGATTTCCAGTAAAACAACACATTCCACTGCATGTAGCATTAAAAACAGTATATATACATGATCCTAATCTTAAAAAGAGACCACCCAGCCCCCAGAGCTCCTCTACCCCTCCAGGGAGAGCTGTCTGTGGGACTGAACAGGGACATCCCCTGAGGCTCCACACACCAGGAGGCAGACAGCCAACTAAGGACAGAATCAATTCAGKCCTTTTCTCATTCCCATTGCCACATCCCAGGACACTGGCCAGATTTAAGGTATTGAAAACATTAAGAATTTCATTCCAAAATGCTATATATACACATTTTCAGAAATGTTGGTAAATTAGCTTTTTTGTTTAAAGAACTTATGAAAGAGATTGGTGTGTTTTTCCCAGATCTAATCATGGCATGCGGTTGTTAAATGACAGACATGTATTTGTTTCAAACCTATCGCTGGGTGGATTTGCAAAATCCCCAATTGTAATACATCTAAAATCTATTAATTCAAAATCTGAGGACAGCAATATTTTATACACACAAAGATTACTCTAGGCATTCATTTCTGATGAAAAAAAACACAAATATGGAAAAATGTATGGATATACAGTAGCTTTCTACTATAGGAAAATAAAAATGTTGTGCTGGTAATATGGGTCAGATGTTGAGACCTGGTTGTGAAAACCGTTTTTGCTGTAGTACTGGTGCAACCATGACGCTAACGAATCTGCACTGGCTTGATTCTTTAGGAAGCTTGGAAACAAATGTACAGATGTCTTATCATTACAACAACTAACTGTATCTGGGAGATTGTTTTCATAGTCACACAGTGCTCCCAAAATAAAACCCCTGGTCACACAGCAAAATATTTAGTCGCATATGCATTTGGTCGCAATTTAGAGCCCTGCAGACACCCTCTTCCCAACTGCAGGCTTTGACAAGCAGCCATTCTGAGTACATGCTCAGACAGAGATTCCCTCTCAGTCTCAGCCCAGCATTAGGTTAATAGAACATGACTGCGGTTCAAAACCATGGTGGGACACACCTGCAACAATTATAAAGCTATTTCTAGCTCCATTCACAATCCCCGCAATACAGCCCTTGAAATATTGATATTCCTCTCTGTCTCAATTTAGAATATTACACATTTAGTAGAGTGCAGTCACTACCAATGTCTAACAAATTACTTCTTCCCTCTCTATCTCTCTCTTGATTATAATACTTCCCATTTATCTTATAAGCACATCTAACCAGTCCTTCTTATTCCATATTTAACTTAGTCATCCACTTTCCAGGAAAAAGAGCTTGACATTTATGTTACCCATGCCTATTCTTAGCCTTGTTCATGATGACTCACATTGAGATCATATATTTTCATTAGAAAATGATGTCCGGAAGATAATTGAGAGAAAGTCGATATGATTGCTACTACATTAAGGGCAATTTAAATAGTGGATATAATGGACATGATGGATACTGATAACTGAAGACAGACTTAAATAAGATGTAAATAGTTTTTACAGAATGCATCGCTTCCCCCTGAAAGAAAACGTGTGTGACGCGCATGTGCTGAAAATGTAGTATAGCCTATTATTCTTATTCATGAATGTGGATTATGATAATTTCTCACCTCCGAAAAGCACGACCGCTGCGAGCCCCAGTGTGCAGAGAAGAGTCATCTTTCCTTTGGATGATTCAGAAAGTTCCAAACGCACAGAAAGGGGGAAAAAGCGAGACAGCTCCGGTCACTACCGACGTTCCCGAGGGAAGGTGCCAAAAGTTTGCTCAAAACTTTTCTCTCCTCTCTTTCAAATACTAACAGGATAAACGTTTTCCATTCATTAAACAATTGATGTATCTACTCAGTACAATTGCTGGAAGCTGACGAAAGTCCGACAGTCAACAGCCATCGCTGAAACGACAGGTACCCAAACAGTGCGACATGTCTTGCTCGAATGGTGCCGAGGAGGGAAATGAGCAACTCCTGGGGAATAACGGTCCGTCCCAGTATCCACCCCTGATGCAACAAAATAGAATTTATCCTAAATGAATCTGTTTATTGTTTGTTCCCTGCAACACGTTGCATTGGCTAAATGATTTAAGAGTTTTATTGGCCCGGTTTAGAGTTACCTCGTGTATGTTTTATTGACGTTGATTACAGGTGTGTCCGTTGTGCAGATTATGATTCCTACATCACTGGTTGTGCCTCCCGACGCTGGTCTTTGACATAACACGCTGCAGTTATTTTTTGTATTGCAAAAACAACTCATGAAAACGATCTAATATTTAGCATTCATCAAATATAATGTTCATTTTTGTAAAATGCCTTTCAATCGTTTTCTGCTGGTCCATTTTTAGTTGTGCGTCGTAGCCTACAGTCTTTTACGCATAGGGTACGTCGAGTGTCTTTCCAAAAAATGCATATAATTTCTCTATAAGAATTCTTTATCTATGTTTTCAACACGGTATGTAGACAGATCTTCAGCGGTTTAATACTCTCTACCTGAGTAGGCTAAGATTTTATGTGTCCAGCTATTTCGTAATTCATAAATTTCGCCCTCAGGGGTTAATCAATACGACAGTTATGCTATCATAAGATTACATAATGCTTTTAATAGTCCTACTTTTCGTGTGTTAAATAAGTGAATATTGTTGAATTCATCTCGTGTTCCTCTCACCACTCTGCAACGATGGCAGTTAGTGATTCATGATCTGCGGGCTCCGCAGAGAAACCAAATGAGATAGAATTTGCCAATCCAGCGTGAGCGTTCTAAGTATGAGGTGTGACGTGCGCGCAAATTGACCATATGTAGCCTAATTGCCAACATAATTAAAGTKTTGTATTAATATGAATTAAGCTATAACATGTTGTAGGGTTGTAATTAACCAAGGCACTGAATAGGGGTGGGAAAAGCACGTGTTAAATTTCAGATTGACACCCAGAAATGATCACTTTGGAATGGTTCCCTTCACCTCATCTCACCGGTCATTTTGAGTATGATTCGCCATTACAATCCCTCTATTTTTCATCCTACATTATGGAAATTCTATTCTCTCATCAGTTCAACACAGAGCAGCTATGATATATGTGACATAAGTCCTTACAGTTGCGTATAACCTGTTGTGTTGGTCTCACAGTTTACAGTACGGGACCTTTATAAGATTCAACAGTGCCCCCTATAGGATAAAGGCTCATTGTACAAGCATTGACAACCACTGTGAGCTGTCTATTCTTCACTTTGGGTGTTTTCACATATAGTCCTCTTTAAAATAACCTGTCTTAGTACTCTTTAAAGTGAACTCTGGTGTAAAAATAACTAAGTTAAAGAACTAAGTTATCTTTGTATTCACACTGCCCTCACATTTGAATGAGGACTCAACTCTTTTGCCAGTTCACTTCATCTATTTTGTACTCCGAGTTCTCTTTGAATTCACATTCCTATGTTTAGAATGGAACCAAGATATTTTTCCAACATTCGTTCAATGGCAAAGGTGCATAAAGATGGAGGAATTCAAATACTGTATGACATCTTTGTTTGAACACTATCTCCACAGACCTTTCAAACTAGTGCGCGCGACATGGTTAAATGGGCCTATAAATCAGCACAATCTACTTTTTCATTTTTTCAAATTGTCACCGTCCTGGAGCTAAAATTGGGATCTCCGCTGAGCTAACCGGCAATTGCTGGCCGTCACAGGAGAAATGACGTGTGTGAATTTGGAGGGGAAAGTGTTCTTTCCTCTGCTCTCCTTCCCATCTCCTCCTATCGCTTCCATCTGCCCAGGAGTATTTACATAAGTAGACTTGAGGAAATGTTAAAAAACCTGGTCTTCCATTCATTGTTCGCGGAAACAACTGAGTGGTTATGTTGTTTGGTGTCCTCTTTCATAGAGCATTGAGAGATGCACTTTGTCCATTACTTTAATGGTAGCAGGGCTGCTAAACATTGCCTCACAAGAACCCTTGATCTAAAAAACATGAATGGCTTTGGAGTGGAAGGTTGATCGATGTGAGATCACATCCCAAAATAGGATGAAGGGAACAAATCCGCACACACAGAGTCAGACAAACATAATTACCCATCATAAGTCCTAATCCTCACCATGTCTTAATTGACATACCCTGCTCAGTGCACACTTCTGATATGTCACTTTGACAAACTTCATGCAGGATAAGTGACTGAATGAAGAGGACAGCCATCTTGATTCTGTTGACTGAACTTTATTGGCTGTCTGACTCAGAGGCTTGACTGACTGCAGCATCGGAGTGGCTCTTTGAGTATCTGGGACGTGGGGAGCAAGTACATCTCCCGAGAGCACTTGGCTGTGTTTAGCAGCCCTTCTGCTACCCGCTGGTTCACAGAGGCCGTGTTCACCCAGAAACTAAATCATTAAAGTATTGATGAGCTGCATAAGACAGGTGCTGCTGCATTGGTCTGATTCCACCTGAGAGACTGTTAGCCCAATCTGTATCAATTACTAGATGGATGGGGGGAATGGAGGGTATGCAGCAACTTGACAAGTATGCTGATGTCTTCGATTGTCTGGACAGGAAGACGTTTGATGTGAAACTTCAGAGGCTTGAGGTCCTCATGTCATCTTACCACTGTACTTTCAATGTGGGTTGTCTGCACACACCAAGACCAAGTTAGCCCATTGAGCAAAAGCCTAGGTATTACCTCAGGGAGCTAAAACCAGTATTCACGTATAAGGCAAGGTTACTCATCTTGCAAGCATAGTCAAAAAATTATCAAATACACAGAGAGAGAGAGAGAAACACACACACACACACACACACACACACACACACACACACACACACACACACACACAGCAATTCCCTTTCATGCCAGGGCACTCTGCAGCCTGTGTGCCTGTACTCTGGCCTCTGTCTGCTAATGTCAGGTCCAGTAATTAACATTTATCAGTCTCTGACCAAGACCTTTCCCGACGAGAGGAGAGTGACGTCTAACCCGCCGTACTATTTTCCCTCCCGCTCTACCGCTCTCTCGCTCCCTCAGTCATTATAATGGCAGGCGGTCAGAGAGAGAGCTCAGATCAAGTCAAAACAGTCATCTGCAGTCATTACCTACTGTAAGACAGATAACCCTGAGTAAAGGATCAATTTGGCTGCTGGCATTATAGTATGGTTCATAAGCAGCCACATAGAATGCAAACAAGGGGCGTAAACATGGTGGGTGTAAACTAGGTAGGCCAGGGGGTATCTTCCCTCCTCATCAATGTGATTTCATACCAGAATCTGGGTCTGGAAAATGCTGAGTGGTGAGACCCTGTTGGCAATGGGTAAATAGGTTGAATTTAATTTGTGGATGGACATCATATTAAGTCATTGATGTAACACCTTGAGACTCCCATACCAGCTCCAAATGAAGTGGATTAGCTTTGGCAGAGGGAAGCAGGGATCAAAGAACATTGATAGGCTACCTGTGGAGTGGACAACTGCTGTGGGTGAAATGCCATCAGAGGCTGAAAGAAGCAAAGCTGATATTACTGTCATGACAGTGATCCTACATTATGAATATGAATCACTGGCTCCCGTAAGAGATTCTTTCATTTTGTTCCTTGCCAAAAAGCTATTTACTGGGAGCTCAGAAAGGAACAGTATCTTGATGCCCAGACAGGCAGACAGCTTTTTTTTAAGGTAGTGTAATGAGTGCGCTGAGAGCCGGGAAGCAAGTTCAGGGAGTGAGTGTTTTAATAAATAAATGAAACAATAAACACGTAACACAAACAATGCACCAACATGAAAACAGAGTCAATAACACCTGAGGAAAGAACCAAGGGGAGTGACAGATATAGGGAAGYTAATCAAGGAAGTGGTGAAGCGAGACGATGGTGACAGGTGTGCGGGATAATCAGCAGCCTGATGACCTAGAGGCCGGAGAGGGAGTATACGTGACAGGTAGATTATATCTAAATTGTAGGCGCGATCAAAGGTAAGTGGTAACTCTGGGGAGGAAACGTTCATTAGTTTATGTTATTTTGACATTAATACCCAGAGACGCACCGTTACCATGGCACAGAATAATCATCTGAATGCAATCAGGAAGTATGGTGATAATTGCCACTTGTTGTTTTGGCCCCGTCACCATCATCCCTGGGCGTTTGCTCACTCGCTTTGATAGACACGTACAGCACTAAATTAATTGAGGCCAGCAGGACTCAAACAAAGGAATATGTTTATTTTATTAGCCGCCATGTAAAAATAACTAACCCTGGTTGCATACGCTAATTAATTTGGCGCCCCTACATCCAGAGTTGAATGTATGTCTGACCTCTGGCTTTGTCTCTCGACATGAGAGAAAGTGGGGCCATCATAGCACTTATAAAGGTGCGTTTTCAGTGGAGAGAAAATACTCAACACCTATCATTTAAGCCTCAATGTTAGCATTGATGAATCATGTGTCTAGACTTGTTCCATACAGCCTGAGACATTGCCAGACAGACAGCGTCAATTAAACATGGAAGATAAATCATTGTCAAAAAGTCAATCTCAGAGTCATAAATGAAAGCGCTGCCATTAAGTACTTTTATGACATTTGTATTTATTATGGATCCCTATTAGCTACTGCCAAGACAGCAGCTATTCTTCCTGGGGTCCAGCAAAATTAAGGCAGTTTATAGAATTTTAAAAACATTACAATACATTCACTGATTTCACAACACACTGTGTGCCCTCAGTCCCCTGCTCCACCACATATCTACAGTACAAAATCCATGTGTGCGTGTGTGTATAGTGCATATGTTATCGTGTGTGTGTATGCATGTGTCTGTGCCTATGTTTGTGTTGCTTCACAGTCCCCGCTGTTCCATAATGTTTCTTTTTTGAATCAGTTTTTTAAATCCAATTTCACTACTTGCATCAGTTACTTGATGTGGAATAGAGTTCCATGTAGTCATGGCTCTATGTAGTACTGTGTGCCTCCGATAGTCTGTTATGACTATGGAAGGCGTACCGTACTACATAGATCACATCATAATCTTGATGTGATTGGCCTGACTGAAACATGGCTTAAGCCTGATGAATTTACTGTGTTAAATGAGGCCTCACCTCCTGGTTACACTAGTGACCATATTCCCCGTGCATCCCGCAAAGGCGAAGGTGTTGCTAACATTTATGATAGCAAATTTCAATTTACAAAAAACCCCAGACGTTTTCGTCTTTTGAGCTTCTAGTCATGAAATCTATGCAGCCTACTCAATCACTTTTTATCGCTACTGTTTACAGGCCTCCTGGGCCATATACAGCGTTCCTTACTGAGTTACCTGAATTCCTATCGGACCTTATAGTCATGGCAGATAATATTCTAATTTTTGGTGATTTTAATATTCACATGGAAAAGTCCACAGACCCACTCCAAAAGGCTTTCGGAGCCATCATCGACTCAGTGGGTTTTGTCCAACATGTCTCTGGACCTACTCACTGTCACAGTCATACTCTGGACCTAGTTTTGTCCCGTGGAATAAATGTTGTGGATCTTAATGTTTTTCCACATAATGCTGTACTATCGGACCACCATTTTATTACGTTTACAATCGCAACAAATAATCTGCTGAGACCCCAACCAAGGATCATCAAAAGTCGTGCCATAAATTCTCAGACAACCCAAAGATTCCTAGATGCCCTTCCAGACTCCCTCCGCCTACCCAAGGACGTCAGAGTACAAAAATCAGTTAACCACCTAACTGAAGAAATCAATTTAACCTTGCGCAATACCCTAGATGCAGTCGCACTCCTAAAAACAAAAAACATTTGTCATAAAGAAACTAGCTCCCTGGTATACAGAAAATACCCGAGCTCTGAAGCAAGCTTCCAGAAAATTGGAACGGAAATGGCGCCACACCAAACTGGAAGTCTTCCGACTAGCTTGGAAAGACAGTACCGTGCAGTATTGAAGAGCCCTCACTGCTGCTCGATCATCCTATTTTTCCAACTTAATTGAGGGGAAAAAGAACAATCCAAAATGTATTTTTGATACTGTCGCAAAGCTAACTAAAAAGCAGCATTCCCCAAGAGAGCATGGCTTTCACTTCAGCATTGATAAATTCATGAACTTCTTTGAGGAAAAGATCATGATCATTAGAAAGCAAATTACGGACCCCTCTTTAAATCTGCGTATTCCTCCAAAGCTCAGTTGCCCTGAGTCTGCACAACTCTGCCAGGACCTAGGATCAAGGGAGACACACAAGTGTTTTAGTACTATATCTCTTGACACATTGATTAAAATAATCATGGCCTCTAAACCTTCAAGCTGCATATGTAACGGATGTGAAATGGCTAGCTAGTTAGCGGGTACGCGCTACTAGCATTTCAATCAGTTACGTCACTTTGCTCTGAGACTTTAAGTAGGGTTTCCCTTGCTTGCAGGGCCGTGGCCTTTGGTGAGGATGGGTAACGATGCTTCGTGGGCGCGTTGTTGATGTGTGCAGAAGGTCCCTGGTTCGCGCCGGGTAATGGCGAGGGGAGCGGTTTAAAGTTATACTGTTACATTGATGCTGTTGACCCGGATCACTGGTTGTGCGCGGAAAAGAGAGGTTGAAAAGGGGGTGAGTGTGAACGGATTGTGAAATGGCTAGCTAGTTAGCGGGTACGCGCTCTAGCATTTCATATCAGTACGTCACTTGCTCTGAGACTTAAGTAGGGTTTCCCTTGCTCTGCAAGGGCCGTGGCCTTTGTGGAGCGATGGGTAACGATGCTTCGTGGGCGACCGTTGTTGATGTGTGCAGAAGGTCCCTGGTTCGCGCCCGGGTATGGGCGAGGGGACGGTTTAAAGTTATACTGTTACACATACTGGACCGTATTCCGACTAAACTACTGAAAGAGCTGCTTCCTGTGCTTGGCCCTCCTATGTTGAACAAAATAAACGTCTCTCTATCCACCGGATGTGTACCAAACTCACTAAAAGTCGCAGTAATAAAGCCTCTCTTGAAAAAGCCAAACCTTGACCCAGAAAATATTTGAAAAACTATCAGCCTATATCAAATCTCCCATTCCTCTCAAAACATTTTGAAAAAGTGGTTTTGCAGCAACTCACTGCCTTCCTGAAGACAAACAATGTATACAAAATGCTTCAGTCTGGTTTTAGACCCCATTATAACACTGAGACTGCACTTGTGAAGGTGGTAAATTACCTTTTAATGGCGTCAGACCGAGGCTCTGCATCTATCCTCGTGCTCCTAGACCTTAGTGCTGCTTTTGATACCATCGATCACCACATTCTTTTGGAGAAATTGGAAACCTAAATTGGTCTGCACGGACAAGTTCTGGCTTGGTTTAGATCTTATCTGTCGGAAAGATATCAGTTTGTCTCTGTGGATGGTTTGTCCTCTGACAAATCAACTGTAAACTTCAACTTCCTCAAGGTTCCGTTTTAGGACCACTTTGTTTTCACTATATATTTTACCTCTTGGTGATGTCATTCAGAAACATAATGTTAACTTTCACTGCTATGCGGATGACACACAGCTGTACATTTCGATGAAACTCATTTCGATGAAGCTCCAAAATTGCCCTCCCTGGAAGCCTGTGTTTCAGACATAAGGAAGTGGATGGCTGCAAATGTTCTACTTTTAAACTCGGACAAAACAGAGATGCTTGTTCTTGGTCCCAAGAAACAAAGAGATCTTCTATTGAATCTGACAATTAATCTTGATGGTTGTACAGTCGTCTCAAATAAAACTGTGAAGGACCTCTGCGTTACTCTGGACCCTGATCTCTCTTTTGCCGAACATATCAAGACCATTTCAAATACACCTTTTTTTCCAACTACATAACATTGAAAAAATCTGAAACTTTCTGTCCAAAAATGATGCAATAAACTTAATCCATGCTTTTGTCACTAGGTTGGACTACTGCAATGCTCGACTTTCCGCCTACCCGGTTAAAGCACTAAATAAACTTTGGTTAGTGCTAAACACGGCTGCTAGAATCTTGACTAGAACCAAAAAATTTGATCATATTACTCCAGTGCTAGCTTCTCTACACTGGCTTCCTGTTAATGTTTGGGCTGATTTCAATGTTTTACTGCTAACCTACAAAGCATTACATGGTCTTGCTCCTACCTATCTTTCCGATTTGGTTCCGCTACGGTCACAAGATGCAGGCCTCCTTACTGTCCCTAGAATTTCTAAGCAAACAGCCGGAGGCAGAGCTCCATTTTTATGGAATGGTCTGCCTACCCATATGAGAGACGGAGACTCGGTCTCAACCTTTAAGTCTTTATTAAAGACTCATCTCTTCAGTAGGTCCTATGATTGAGTGTAGACTGGCCCAGGAGTGTGAAGGTGAACAGAAAGGCACTGGAGCAACGAACCTCCCTTGCTGTCTCTGCCTGGCTGGTTCCCCTCTTTCCACTGGGATTCTCTGCCTCTAACCCTATTACAGGGGCTGAGTCACTGGCTTACTGGTGCTCTTCCATGCCGTCCCTAGGAGGGGTGCGTCACTTGAGTGGGTTGAGTCACTGACGTGATCTTCCTGTCTGGGTTGGCGCCCCCCCTTGGGTTGTGTCGTGGAGGAGATCTTTGTGGGCTATACTCGGCCTTGTCTCAGGATGGTAAGTTGGTGGTTGAAGATATCCCTCTAGTGGTGTGGGGGCTGTGCTTTGGCAAAGTGGGTGGGGTTATATCCTGCCTTTTGGCCGTGTCCGGGGGTGATGTCGGATGGGGCCACAGTGTCTCCCGATCCCTAATGTCTCAGCCTCCAGTATTTATGCTGCAGTATGTGTTGGGGGGCTAGGGTCAGTCTGTTATATCTGGAGTATTTCTCCTGTCTTATCTGGTGTCCTGTGTGAATTTAATCAAATCAAATCAATCAAAGTTTATTTGTCACGTGCACTGAATACAACAGGTGTAGGTAGACCTTACAGTGAAATGCTTACTTACAGGCTCTAACCAATAGTGCAAAAAAGGTATTAGGTGAACAATAGGTAAGTATAGAAATAAAACAACAGTAAAAAGAGAGGCTATATACAGTAGCGAGGCTATAAAAGTAGCGAGGCTACATACAGACACCGGTTAGTCAGGCTGATTAAAGTTAGTATGTACATGTAGACATGGTTAAAAGTGACTATGCATATATGATGAACAGAGAGTAGCAGTAGCGTAAAAGAGGGGTTGGTGGGTGGTGGGTGGCGGGTGGCGGGACACAATGCAAATAGCCCGGTTAGCCAATGTGCGGGAGCACTGGTTGGTCGGCCCAATTGAGGTAGTATGTACATGAATGTATAATTAAAGTGACTATGCATATATGATAAACAGAGAGTAGCAGCAGCGTAAAAAGAGGGTTGGGGGGGGGGGGGGGGGGGGGGAGGGGGGGGGGGAACACAATGCAAATAGTCCGGTAGCCATTTGATTAGCTGTTCAGGAGTCTTATGGCTTGGGGTAAAAACTGTTGAGAAGCCTTTTTGTCCTAGACTTGGCACTCCGGTACCGCTTGCCATGCGGTAGTAGAGAGAACAGTCTATGACTGGGGTGGCTGGGGTCTTTGACAATATTTTGGACCTTCCTCTGATGTAGAGGTCCTGGATGGCAGGCAGCTTAGCCCCAGTGATGTACTGGGCTGTACGCAAAACCCTCTGTAAGTGCTTGCGGTCAGAGGCGAGCAATTGCCATACCAGGCATTGATGCAACCAGTCAGGATGCTCTCGATGTTGCAGCTGTAGAATCCTTTTGAGGATTGACGACACATGTTGTGTCGTCTGCAAACTTAATGATGGTGTTGGAGTCGTGCCTGGCCCATAGCAGTCGTGGTGAAGGGAGTACAGGAGGTACTGAGCACGCACCCATGGGGAGCTCCAGTGTTGAGGATCAGCGTGGCAGATGTGTTGCTACCTACCCTCACACCTGGGGGCAGCCCGTCAGGAAGTCCAGGATCCAGTTGCAGAGGGAGGTGTTTAGTCCCAGGATCCTTAGCTAAATGATGAGCTTTGAGGGTACTATGGTGTTGAACGCTGAGCTGTAGTCAATTAAAATTATTCTCACATAAGTGTTCCTTTTGTCCAGGTGGGAAAGGGCAGTGTGGAGTGCAATAGAGATTGCATCATCTGTGGATCTGTTTGGGCGGTATGCAATTGGAGTGGGTCTAGGGTTTCTTGGATAATGGTGTTGATGTGAGCCATTACAACCTTTCCAAGCACTTCATGGCTACGACGTGACTGCTACAGGTCTGTAGTCATTTAAGTAGGTTGCTCTCTAATTCTCTCTCTCCTTTTCTCTTTTTCTCTCTTTTTCTCTTCTCTCTCTCTTCTTTCTTTCTTTCTTTTTCTCTCTCTCTCTCGAAGACTGAGCCCTAGGACCATGCCTCAGGACTACTGGCCTGATGACTCCTTTGCTGTCCCAGTCTACCTGGCCGTGCTGCTGCTCCGTTTCAACTGTTTCTGCCTGCGGCTATGGAACCCGGACCTGTTCACGGATGTGACTACCTGTCCCAGACCTTAGCTAAGTTTAATACGAAGACTCTCTACTGACAGCAGGAGCGGTAAGAGTACTCTGAATGATCGGCTTGAAAAGCCAACTGAACTTTACTCTGAGGTGCTGACCTTGTTTGCACCCTAGAAGAACCCTGGTGATTATTATTATTTGATGCTGCTGGTCATCTATGAACACTTGAACTTCTTGGCCATGTTCTGTTATGATCTCCACCCGGCACAGCCAGAAGAGGACTGGCCACCCCTCATAGCCTGGTTCCTCTCTAGGTTTCTTCCTTGGTTCTGGCCTTTCTAGGGAGTTTTCCCTAGCCACCGTGCTTTTACACCTGCATTGCTTGCTGTTTGGGGTTTTAGGCTGGGTTTCTGTACAGCGCTTTGTGACATCAGCTGATGTAAGAAGGGCTTTATAAATAAATGTGATTTATTATAGACTTGGGGATGGGAAGAGACCTCTTGTGGCATGTCTTGTTGGGTATGCATGGGTGTCCGAGCTGTGTGCCAGTAATTCAAGCAAACAGCTCGGTGCATTCAACATGTCAATACCTCTCATAAATACAAGTAGGGATGAAGTCAATCTCTCCTTCACTTTGAGCCAGGAGAGATTGACATGCATTATATTAATATTAGCTCTCTGTGTACATCCAAGGGCCAGCCGTGCTGCCCTGTTCTGAAGTAATTGCAATTTTCCTAAGTCCTTTTTTGTGGCACCTGACCACACGACTGAACAGTAGTCCAGGTGTGACAAAACTAGGGCCTGTAGGACCTGCCTTGTTGACAGTGCTGTTAAGAAGGTAGAGCAGCGCTTTATTATGGACATACTTCTCCCCATCTTAGCTACTGTTGTATCAATATGTTTTGACCATGATAGTTTACAATCCAGGGTTGCTCCAAGCAGTTTAGTCACCTCAACTTGATCAATTTCTACATTATTTATTACAATATTTAGTTGAGGTTTAGAGTTTAGTGAATGATTTGTCCCAAATACACTGAGTTTAGTTTTAGAAATATTTAGGACTAACTTATTTGTTGGGGTATTCATCTCCAATAATGGCTTCACACTAATAATTCAACTAATAATGCTCTGGTTTTTGTATACAAATACAAATTGGCTATTTGGCTCTAACACAGTCATTTCAGTCACTGTAGTAGCTCACATGTATAGAGTTGAGTCATCCGCATACATAGACACTCTGGCTTTACTCAAAGCCAGTGGCATGTCATTAATAAAGATTGAAAAAAGTAAAGGGCCTTGACAGCTGCCCTGGGGAATTCCTGATTCTACCTGGATTATGTTGGAGAGGCTTCCATTAAATAACACCCTCTGTGTTCTGTTAGACAGGTAATTCTCTATCCACAATATAGCGTAACACATACGTTTTTCCAGCAGCAGACTATGATCGATAATGTCAAAGTCTAACAAAACAGCCCACACAAACTTTTTATCATCAATTTCTCTCAGCCAATCATCGGTCATTTGTGTAAGTGCTGTGCTTGTTGAATGTCCTTTCCTATAAGCATGCTGAACGTTTGTTGTCAATTTGTTTACTGTAAAGTAGCATTGTATCTGGTCAAACAAAATTTCTTCCAAAAGTTTTCTAAGGGTTGGTAACAGGCTGACTGATCGGCTATTTGTGCCAGTAAAGTGGGCTTTACTATTCTTAGGTAGCGGAATTACTTTTGCTTCCCTCCAAGCCTGGGGGCACACACATTCTAGTAGGCTTAAATTGAAAATATGGCAAATAGGAGTGGCAATGTCATCCGCTATTATCCTCAGTAATTTTCCATCCAAGTTGTTAGACCCCGGTGGCTTATCATTATTGATACACAACAATAATTGTTTCACCTCTTTACAGAATTCTAAATTACAATGCTTCTCCTTGTCACGACTTGGCTCCTCTCCCTGTTCGGGCGGCGCTCGGCGGTCGTCGTCGCCGGCCTACTAGCTGCCATCGATCCCTTTTCGTTTGGTTTTGTCTGTCTTGTGTTCACCTGTGTCTAGTTTAGTTAATCAGTGGGGTATTTAATCTCGCCCTACCCGCTAGGTTTTGTGCGGGATTGTTTTGTATTTACTGTCGTTGGTTTGGGTTGCGTGTTTTTACTGTTTAGCAGGTGTATTGTCACGGGACTGTTTTGCCCGCACGTCAGTTTAGCAGAGGAGTGTTTCCTCCTTTCCTTCCTCCTTTACTGACTGCGTTCCTGTGTTCTTGTGGCTACGTTTGTGGTCCTGTACCTGTTGTGTTGGTGGACAGTAATAAATGCCCTTCTTGGATATTCTTGCTCTCCTGCGCCTGACTCCACACCCACCTCTCCTAGGGAGATTCTGACACTCCTTCATAATTTGGTCAGATATATTCTCTTTGTTTCGTAGTGTAGTTTCAGTAACATGATTTCTTAATTTGCAATACGTTTGCCAATCGGCTGTGCATCCAGACTTATTTGCCATTGCTTTTGCCTCTTCCCTCTCAACCATTAAATGTTTAAATTCCTCATCATTCCACGGGGATTTTAGTCATTTTCTTAATGGGTGCATGCTTATTAGTAACTGGAATAACCTATTTCATAAATGTGTCAAGTGCAGTGTCTGTTTGCTCATCACTACACACCAAGGACCAACAAATATAACCATTCAACAACATAGGAATCACTACAAAACTTATTGTATGACCTCTTATACACTATATTATGCCCAGCCTTAGGAACTTTGGTTTTCCTAGATATGGCTACTATATTGTGATCACTACATCCGATGGATCTGGATACTGCTTTCAAGCAAGTTTCTGCAGCATTAGTGAAGATGTGATCAATTCATGTTGATGATTTCATTCCTGTGCTGTTTGTAACTACCCTGATAGGTTGACTGATAACCTGAACCAGGGTGCAGGCACTGGTTACAGTTTGAAGCTTTTTCTTGAGTGGGCAGCTTGATGAAAGCCAGTCAATATTTAAATCACCCAGAAAATATACCTCTCTGTTGACATCACATACGTTATCAAGCATTTCACACATGTTATCCAGATACTCACTGTCAGCACTTGGTGGTCCATAGCAGCTTCCCACAAGAATGGGCTTTAGGTGAGGCAGATGAACCTGTAGCCATATTACTTCAATCGTATTTAACATGAGATCCTCTCTAATCTTTAGAGGAATGTGGTTCTGAATATAAACAGCAACACCTCCACCATTGGCATTTCTATATTTTGTGTAAATGTTATAACCTTGTATTGCTACCACTGTATCATCAAAGGTATTATCTAAGTGAGTTTCAGAGATAGTCAGGATATGAATGTCATCTGTTATTAGCAAATTATTGATTGCATGAACCTTGTTTCTTAATTAAGCTATATATATTAACGGGGCTATTTTGAGAACTTTTCTACTGGGATGCTTACTTGTTTTTATTGCTTTACTGGGAAGCTTAGCAGCYGTAGATGTGCTCATGTTKTTTATGTTAGTGCAGGGTGWGCTGCACACAGTAGACTTCCTACTAGGGCACACCYSCTCAGTGCTAACAGTATAAATCTGGTTCATAAGCACATGATTACTGCATACAATAGCTGCAGGATAAGCAGAGGCATTCAGGGCAGTTAGAGGAACATAAATTAGGTTACTTATATTGTGTCTACCGACACCTCTGGTGTAATGTACATTTGTTGAAACATTATGACTACTCTGCGCCACAATGATAGGGATTAGCTGAGCTGGGCTTGGGTCATTGATAAGTCATTGTCTCAACGCAGCCTTGTAGTGCTATGAAAGGATCCAGGATCCCAAATTACTTGGGTGGATCCCATCCTCCTTATAAAACGTGTTTTGTTTCCAAAGGGTATCGAAATTGCCAACAGAAGTTACATACATTGAGCTGCAATAATCATGTAACCAGTTGTGAAGAGAAATGTATTTATAAATGTTTTATTTAACTCAGCAAGTCAGTTAAGAACAATATCTTATTTGCTATGACGGCCTACCAAAAGGCAAAAGTATAAAAAATGTAGGAAAAACACAACACTACATAAAGAGAGACCTAAGACAACAACATAGCATGGCAGCAACACATGGCAACACAGCATGGAAGCAACACAACATGACAACAACATAGTAGCAACACAACATGGCAGCAGCACAAAACAGGGTACAAACATTATTGGGCACAGACAACAGCACAAAGGGCAAGATGGTAGAGACAACAATACATCACGCAAAGCAGCCACAACTTTCAGTACCAGTCCTGCTAAAGCGTAAAGGATCAACAGCCATTCATCTGAGTGTCATTAGCATGCCCATCACATCACACACACAGTCACAAAGCCTCTCCAATGGAGAGGGTGGACAGCTACCTATCATGTGAATTGATAACCCTTACAAATGCCATAACTGGTCAGTCCATTAGTAAAATGGCGCCGACAGAGATGGTTGCCTCACTTCGCGTTCTTAGGAATCTATGCAGTATTTTGTTTTTTTAATGTATTATTTCTTACATTGTTACCCCAGGAAATCTAAAGTCTTATTACATTCAGCCAGGAAGAACTATTGGATTTAAGAGCAATGTCAACTTACCAACATTACGACCAGGAATACGACTTTCCCGAAGCGGATCCACTGTTCGGACCACCACCCAGGACAATGGATCTGATCCCAGTAGCCGACCCAAAACAACGGCGCCGCAGAAGAGGCAGAGGCAGCCTTCTGGTCAGGCTCCGTAGACGTGCACATCACTCACCGCTCCTGAGTATACTACTCGCCAATGTCTCTTGACAGCAAGGTAGACGAAATTCGAGCAAGGGTTGCCTTCCACAGAGACATCAGAGATTGTAACATTCTCTGTTTCACGGAAACATGGCTCTCTCGGGATATGTTGTCTGCATCAGTTCAGCCACCAGGCTTCTCCATGCATCGCACCGACAGAGATAAACACCTCTCTGGGAAGAGGAAAGGCGGGGGTGTATGCTTTATGATGAACGACTCATGGTGTTATCATAACAACATACAGGAACTCAAGTCCTTCTGCTCACCCGATCTAGAATTCCTTACAATCAAATGCCTGCCATTTTACCTACCAAGAGAATTCTCGTCAGTTATAGTCACAGCTGTGTACATTCTCCCTCAAGCAAACACCAAGACGGCCCTCAAGGAACTTCATTGGACTCTATGTAAACTGGAAACTATATATCCGGAGGCTGCAATTAATGTAGCTGGGGATTTTAACAAAGCAAATTTGAGAACAAGGTAACCTAAATTATATCAGCATATTGTTTGCACTACACACAGGGCTAATATTCTCGACCACTGCTACTCTAACTTCCGCCACGCATACAAAGCCCTCCCCCGCCCTCCCTTCAGCAAATCCGGCTTATAGGCAGAAACTCAAACAGGATGTACCAGTGACGAGAACCATTCAACGCTGGTCTGACCAATCGGAAGCTACGCTTCAAGATTTTTTTGATCACACGGACTGGAATATGTTCTGGTCAGCCTCAGAGAACAACATTGACATATATGCTGACTCAGTTAGTGTGTTTATAAAGAAGTGCATTGGAGATGTTGTACCCACTGTGACTATTAAAACCTACCCTAACCAGAAACCGTGGATGGATGGCAGCATTCGCGTAAAACTGAAAGCGCGATCCACCGCATTTAACCATGGAAAGAGGTCTGGATATATGGCTGAATATATACAGTTTAGTTATTCCCTCCGCAAGGCAATCAAACAAGCAAAATGCCCGGTACAGGGACAAAGTGGAGTCGCAATTCAACGGCTCAGATACGAGATGTATGTGGCCGTGTCTACGTGAAAACATGGACTACATAAACAAAAATAGCCACATCACGGACACCGACATCACGCTTCCAGACAAACTAAACACCTTCTTTGCCTGCTTTGAGAATAATACAGTGTCACCYTCGCGGCTCGCTAGCAAAGACTGCATCCCTCCCCTCTCTTTCTCCGTGGCTGATGTGAGTAAAACATTTAAACTTGTTAACCCTCGCAAGGCTGCTGGCCCAGACGGCATCCCTAGCCACATCCTCAGAGCATGCACAGACCAGCTGGCTGGTGTGTTTACGGACATATTCAATCACTCCCTATCCCAGTCTATTGTTCCCACATGCTTGAAGATGGCTACCATTGTTCCTCTACCCAAGAAGGCAAAGATAACTGAACTAAATGACTCACTTCTGTCATCATGAAGTGCTTTGAGAGGCTAGTCAAGGATCATATCACCACCACCTTACCGGCCACCCTAGACACACTTCAGTTTGCATACTGCCCCAACAGATCCACAGAAGACACAATCGCCATKACACTGCACACTGCACACTGCCCTATCCCATCTGGCCAAAAATAATACCTATGTGAGAATGCTGTTCTAAAATGCTTTTTCTAACATGGCGCCGGAAGAACTGGCAGCAGTTTTACGGGCGTCTAACCAATTGTGCTTTTTTTTTCGCGTTATTTTTAACATATTTTGTACATAATGTTTCTGCCACCATATCTTACAGCAATAAAAGAGCTTCTGGATATCAGGACAGCAATCACTCACCTCGGARTAGACAAAGATTTTTTCGTCAACAAGCAGGAAGCACAGGATATACTGCGAACACCCGACAAGGCCAACATCCCCGTTATTGGCGAGAAATAAAGACGCAGGTACACAGAGCAGAGGACACAGAGCAGGGTGCCTCGTAAGGATCCGGAGAAGGCGAGTGGGAAAGCTGCCGTTACCGTCAATATTACTCGCCAACGTACAATCATTGTACAATAAATTTGACGAGGTACGATCACGAATATCCTACCAWRGGGACATCAAAAACTGTAACATCTTATGTTTCACGGAATCGTGGCTGAATGATGACATGGATATTCAGCTAGCAGGATATACGCTGCACCGGCAAGATAAAACAGCACACTCCGGTAAGACGAGGGGGGGGCGGTCTGTGATTATTTGTAAACAACAGCTGGTGCACAAAATCTAAGGAAATCTCTAGATTTTGCTCACCTGGAGTAGAGTATCTTATGATWAACTGTAGACCACACTATTTGCCAAGAGAGTTTTCATCTATACTTTCCGTGGCTGTTTATTTACCACCACAGACGGACGCTGGCTGTAATTTCTATCAACATGTTAAATGCGCAACCAGAGGGATAACATTTGAGATCACCTGTACTCCACACACAGAGACACGTACAAAGCTCTCCCTCGCCCTCCATTTGGTAAATCTGGCCACAATTCTATCKTCCTGATTCCTGCTTACAAGAAAAYATTTAAGCAGGAAGCACCAGTGACTCAGTCTATAAAAAAGTGGTCAGATGAAGCAGATGCTAAACTGCAGGACTGTTTTGCTATCACATACTGGAACATGTTCTGGGATTCTTCCGATTGCATTGAGGACTACACCACATCAGTCACTGGCTTTATCAATAAGTGCATCAGACGTCGTCCCCACAGTGGCTGTAAGTACATACCCCAACTAGAAGCCATGGATAACAGGCAACATTCACACTGAGCTAAAGGGTAGAGTTGCCGCTTTCAAGGTGCGGGACTCTAACCCGGAAGCTTATAAGAAATCCTGCTATGCCCTCCGACGAACCATCAAAAAGGAAAGCGTCAATACAGGGCTAAGATTGGATCGTACTACACTGGCTCCGACGCTCGTCTTATGTGGCAGGGCTTGCAAACTATTACAGACTACAAAGGGAAGCACGGCGACAAGCTGCCCAGTGACACGAGCCTACCAGACAAGCTAAATCACTTCTATGCTCACTTCGAGGCAAGCAACACTGAGGCATGCATGACAGTATCAGCTGTTCCGGACGACTGTGTGATCCCGCTCTCCGTATCCGACGTGAGTAAGACCTTTAAACAGGTCAACATTCACAAGGCTGCTGGGTCAGATGGATTACCAGGACGTGTGCTCCGTGCATGTGCTGACAAACTGGCAGGTGTCTTCACTGACATTTTCAACATGTCCCTGATTGAGTCTGTAATACCAACATGTTTCAAGCAGARCACCATAGTCCCTGTGCCCAAGAAAACTAAGGCAACCTGCCTAAATGACTACAAACCCATAGCGCTTACGTCCGTAGCCATGAAGTGCTTTGAAAGGCTGGCAATGGCTCAACACCATTATCCCAGAAACCCTAGACCCACAACAATTTGCATACCGCCCGAACAGATCCACAGATGATGCAATCTCTATTGCACTCCACACTTCCCTTTCCCACCTGGACCAAAGGAACACCTATGTGAGAATGCTATTCATTGACTACAGCTCAGCGTTCAACACCATAGTACCCTCAAAGCTCATCACTAAGCTAAGGATCCTGGGACTAAACACCTCTCTCTGCAACTGGATCCTGGACTTCCTGACGGGCCGCCCCCAGGTGGTGAGGGTAGGTAGCAACARATCTGGCACGCTGATCCTCAACACTGGAGCCCACCAGGGGTGCGTACTCAGTCCCCTCCTGTACTCCCTGTTCACCCACGACTGCATGGCCAGGTACGAGTCCAAAACCATCATTAAGTTTAAAGATGATACAACAGTGGTAGGCCTGATCACCAACAATGACGAGACAGCCTACAGGGAGGAGGTGTGGGCAGGAAAACAACCTCTCACTCACATCAACAAAACAAAGGAGATGATTGTGGACTTCAGGAAACAGCAGATGGAACACCCCCCTATCCACATTGAAGGGACAGCAGTGGAGAAGGTGGAACGTTCCTTGACATACACATCACAGACAAACTGAAATGGTCCACCCACACAGACAGTGTGGTGAGGAAGGCGCACCAGCACCTCTTCAACCTGAGGAGGCTGAAGAAATTTGGCTTGTCACCCAAAACCCTGACAAACTTTTACAGATGCYCAATCGAGGGCATCCTGTTGGGCTGTATCACAGCCTGGTACGGAAACTGCACCGACGTCAACCGCAAGGCTCTCCAGAGGGTGMTGCGGTCAGCACAACGCATCACCAGMGGCAAACTACCTGCCCTCCAGGACACCTACTGCACCCGATGTCACAGGAAGGCCAAAAAGATCATCAAGGACAACAACCACCCGAGCAACTGCCTGTTCACKCCGKTARCWTCCAGAAGGCGAGGTCAGTACAGGTGCATCAAAGCTGGGACTAAGAGATTGAAAAACAGGCCATCAGACTGCTAAACAGCAATCACTAACTCAGAGAGCCTGCCGCTTACATTGAGACCAAATCACTGGACACTAATAAATGGATCACTAGTCACTTTAAACAATGCCACTTGAAATAATGCCACTTTAAWAATGTTTACATATCTTATATTACTCATATCACAATGCATATACTGTATRTTATACCATCTACTGCACCTTGCCTATGCCGCTCGGCCATCGCTCATCCATATACTTATATGTACATATTCTCATTCACCTCTTTAGATTTGTGTGTATTAGGTATTTGTTGGGGAATTGTTCGATTACTTGTTAGATAATACTGCACTGTCGGAACTAGAAGCACAAGCATTTCGCTACACTCGCATTAACATCTGCTAACCATGTGTAAGTGACCAATAAAATTTGATTTCATTTAATAGCCCTGAGACATTTTGAAATATTTTGTGTATGGCTGTATTGGCTAAAACAACCACAATAACGCTATGTTTTCTCTTTAAAAGGTGCATAGAGGTGCTGGGACTGCCAATGGTCCAGAGAGCTCTTTTTCAGTCTTTTTCAGTCACAAGGGGATTAGCTGGTACATGGGTGTAGTGCTTTGGCGATCACCTCTACTCAGACACACATTGGTGTTGGTGAGGGTCTCTCTCTCTCTGGTCCTCAACCCACCATCAGACAGCCTGTTGCAGCATTCACTGGACCTGTAGACCCCTGGAGGTCAGGGCCCCTGGGCACGGTCAGTATTTAGCCATGATTACTAAAAGTTAAATAACTGGCTAGACTAACGTACCAAACAAAAATTTGTTAGCTGACATGGGTAATTGAGTCAGTGACTGAAAAAACAAGAGAAAATCTGCTGATACACAACCAAATTTCCAAATTACAGCATATGTATTCTATTCTAACTCTCAACAGTAAGTTGAGACGCTGACTGAGTTCCACCCCCCCAAAAAAACTGCCCTGCGCTCGATTCATTGCATCAACCAGAGGCAGCACAAGGCTCAAACCCACAGGGAATTGTAATAACCTGGACAAAATGCTGCCTCACATCGACCACTGCGGACGAGTTCATAGACCCTACAGGTTCCGAAAAGGCTCACACCGAGACCTGGGGAATCTGGAATGCCAGAACTCACACAAGGAACCGCAAGCCCAAYACAACAGGGCACCTGCTATGACTTGATAATACGCATTCAAGCGCCACCTCATCAACAAACCATGGCAGCCCAAGGCTCAATCCAACATGGGAACTTTGGTAACCCGGATAAATGTGCAACCTGCACACTGCCTAACACACACTCTCTGACCCAGCCATAAGAACCCTATGAGCCACAATGGGAGCAGTTACGTCCAAGCGATAAAACCTCACAAAGTCGTGTGGGAAACCCCAAATCGCTGCAACACAGATATCACCAATCGTCATGCCCCTGAACAATTCCTAAGAAGCCATCACACACCTAGTGTAGTGAGCACGCACACCGCTAGGCAACCCTTATCCTTTTACTGTTTTATGCCAGGGAGCCTCTACAATCCAATGAGAAAGACAGTGTTTAGAAAGCACCCTACTCGATGCTGCATTAGCGAAACAGACAAAAAGCCGGTCACAAATGCGGATATCCTTGATCCAATCCATATAGATGTGTAAAACTAGCACTGGACCCAGGCCATGCAACCTCTGTTGTTCASTGGAAGCAAACGTAAGAACTATGTCGGCCCTGCCGAACCGGTCCCAAGTCTGGACCACCACCGAGGGGTGCAGTCTCCACTCCGTAGAGATAGGACCCCCTCTGGAAAGAAGATCCGCACCCACGTTGAGAGTTCTAGGAAGATACATCGCCRTGAGTGACAGGAAATGCACACTGCTCCATATGAGCAGATAARGGGCCAGGTTTAGGAGAGKGAGAGACTGCAACCCTCCCTGCCTGTTGATGTACGCCACCAACATCCTGTTGTCAGCAATCACACAYCGCTGAAACAGACACATCAACAGAAGTCACAGAGGCACTACAGTTATCATAGACTRAATAATCGCAGGAACAAGCAAAAAGTCTCAACTGAAACCGTGCCAGACAGAGKCMGAATGTGARCCTCCTCTCTTGGGACAAAAAGGCATGATTCAGAACCGAGTCCAGAACGAGACCCAATAACTGAATGAGCTGAGCTGGAGTCAAACAACTTTTGTGGTGAATCACTATTAACACCTGAGACTGAATATGGAAAACCAGCATGGCAGTGTGGAGCTCCACCTGTTCCCTCGACTCCGCTACGACCAGCCAATCATCCAGATAGGCAAATACCCTGATCCCCTGGCACCACACCGGTGCCAAAGCAACCTCCAGCACCATAAAAAGATGTTTGTGCGATAGGGAGATGGAGAGGATTTATAGCACATGAAAATCAGTGGGAAGCACATTCTGGATTAGAAGTGTGAGCATTTTGAACTTGTAACCTTAAGGTGCAAAAATATGCAAGTCTAGGGGACTCAACGTTCCATCGCTCAAGAAATACCAGCTGTACCAACTGCTCTGTACTTCTGACACGGTGACCACCCGAATAGCCTGCTTTTGAAGGAGAGAGAAAATCTTCTCTCTCAAGACAGGCATTAGGACCTCAGGACCATTGACGTAATGTCGCCACGAAAAGGAAGGGGATGCATACCGTACCACCTCMTCACTGTCTTCATCACCCACGGTAAAACTGTGCGTGCCACTGGACGGAGCACGCTACCAGACTCCTATACATTGTACCCTAAAGGGGCAGAGCTCCACCCTGAGGGCGGGGATAATTCGGCCCACACCTGGTTTAGGTCCTTGGCAACCAGTAACTTGCCCCCATTGAACAAGCCTCTTGGGAGCACTGTTGCCACAGCAAATACTTGGGGAGGAGGGCCCCGAACCAAACAACATTATTGGCGAATCTGGCTAATCCATCTGTCCCTTTCAGGAATCTCCAGAACCGTCGCTGTTTATTCAGAAGCACCGGGCTAGGATTAGCCCCCTTGTTAGCCTCTGGAGCTAAGTAACTCGCCACTCATCAGCAAAATCTTTAAAAGGGTGTAAGCAACGTTTCACCGCTGCAGGGACAAGAGGTAAAAACCTTCCCCCAAAGCTGGAGGAACAACGCTGAAGGGGGAAAAACTCAATCAAAGGCGCATTCACCACCAATGGTTCACTCTCCTCCGCCGAATCCAAAGCAGGAGCTTCAGGCTGCCCTGGACTGATGTCATCTGATTCACACTCTAAAAACCCTCCAGAGCCAAACAGGGATAGTATATCATCCCTGGAAACCAGACTCTGAACACTGGCAGAGAAATCGGCTGGGATGACACACCTATCAACTACAACCACCAATCTTTGTCACAAATTCAGCCCGACTCCCAGTGGAGTTGAAACCAGATGCAGACAATGGTCACACAAACTGTTCAGAGCCAAAGTGTCCTGAGCGTTTTTCGACCCCAGGGAACAGGACAGCACTCTTGAGTACCTTGCATTTTCATCTTATAACCACATGCCCTACGGCTCGTTCGGAGGTTCAAACTTACTCTTACCACTGGCCAGCTTAAAACAAGGAAGTGCTGGCTACACAAGCTGAGCAGAAAGTATTTGTTTTTTAGCCAACACAAAAACCGATACCAAGATCCAAAACACGCAACATCTAGGGGGATAAGTACTCTCTCCCCACTAACAGACACCTAATTTGGAGCAAATCTAGTATCCTCGTTTGCTAGAAAGGTTTGTAATTTGCGTGACGGGTTCTTCCTTCAGGCGAGCTGAAGAGCAAAAAAATGAGGAAATGGATGTGAGCCCCGATATTATAGCCAGGAAGGTGGGGCTTCAGAGGACAGGCTTGACATCCATTACGTTTGCTTCAGGTGAATAAAATAGTAGAATGTTATACCGAGCGACCGACTGAAAGGGAAGCACTATTTTCAAAAAAAGAAGAAAGGGAGAGCAAAGTTCACCTAACATGTTATTCCCTTTGAAAAATAAACAAAAACTCACACAATACACACTTATCAGCCATGTCTTTTTATGGGGTCGGTTTGCTCCCTTTCAGTTTGATCTCACACCAATGGAGACATCAAACCAATATGGTCAGACCTTTTAACTTCAGAGGCCCAGAGTGCAGCCGTGAGTCTAGCTGAAGTGTTTATCCACCAGTGGTTGTATCTGTCAGCGTGACATATGAAGGCGGTTAACCCCGTTAGCTAGAGAGGGGAGGAGGGGGAGGAGATGGGTACACAGGAGAGCAGAGGGGTGTCGAACTGCAGGCCCAGCATGTTTATAATGAGAAGGGAACACCACACTGCAGCAGTGCATAAAGAAAAGGAGTCTATCGTACATTAAGCTCTGAATGTTTTACTGTGGGTAATAAAGACCCTTGCTGGCTAATCAAGATCACAGAGAAAAGACCATCCCTCAAGCAGTGACCACGACCAGTAAGGAGAGTTGTTTTCCTCTAAAGCAGATTATATTTTTTCCTTTTGAGGGCGATTATCACATCCGTTGTCTGAAATTGTGCCTCTCATCATAGTTTAAATATGAGTGTAATTGAGTTTTGAAGGTAGGCTTGCTTGATCTGCTAAAATGTGATACTGTACATCTGCCTTTAATGTAGTAGGGGTAGTGCTCAGATATTTAGGGGGTGGGGGGATAGGTATTAGCATTGAATGTCCGTATTTGGAGTATCAAAACAGGTTATATTATTTTACATACACTTTGATCCCATCAAAGTCATATAGCTTTTGCATTACCATGTCATTACAAATATTTCCATTACAGTCTATCTATAATACCAGCCTATCCCTGCGGAGTTTATTGTGATGCTCATCTGAAATCCAGCCTGGCCTATAACACTGGAGTCTGTGCTGTGTTTACAGAGACCACTTCCCTCAGACGATGAGCTCATCCTTCACTTGTTTACATGCACCCACAGCCTTGCCATCACCATGGCAAATTAGTGGGGCTAATGACACCAGTGRGTGTGGATGAGTGTATCTTATGATTAATTTGGCTCTGAATGACAAGTGGAGGCCCTTAGAGAGCAGAACGAAAGAGTCCTTTAGAATGGAGCAAACATGGCCATAATCAGGTCTTTTCATCTCTGCTCCAATCCTGCTGATCGTTACAGCCAAACATTACTCAAGACACTCTTGGGGGATAATCTAAGTGATGTCCAATCAAACTGTGTGTGTTTCTATGTTAGGAAAAAAGGTTTCCTGGCGTTTCCTGGTGACTTCCCACTGAGAGGGGTCCTGGGAGATAGACAGTTCCACTGACAGTATTTTTTCCACTGACTCTGCTGTACCACACAGTATTTTTACAGAAATTAATTTCTGAAACAAATTTCAGTGATAATAATAATAATAACTTTATCTGTGATAAATMTAGTATCTTGTGATAAATTGCAGACCACACTACTTGCCTAGAAACTTTTCAACTATACTTTTCGTGGCTGTTTATTTACCACCACAGACGGATGCTGCCACTAAGACCACACTCAGTCAGCTGTATAAGGAAATAAGCAAACAGGAAACCACTCACCCAGAGGCGGTGCTCCTAGTGGCCGGAGACTTTAATGCAGGGAAACTTAAATCAGTTCTACCTAATTTCCATCAACATGTTAAATGTGCAACCAGAGGGGAAAAAAAATCAAAGATCACCTGTACTCCACACGCAGAGACGCGTACAAAGCTCTCCCTCGCTCTCCATTTGGTAAATCTGACCACAATTCTATCATCCTGATTCCAGCTTACAAGTAAAAATTTAAGCAGGAAGCACCAGTGACTCGGTCTATAAAAAAGTGGTCAGATGAAGCAAATGCTGAACTACAGGACTGTTTTGCTATCACATACTGGAACATGTTCCGGGATTCTTTCGATGGCATTGAGGAGTACACCACATCAGTCACTGGCTTTATCAATAAGTGCATCGAGGACGTCGTCCCCACAGTGGCTGTAAGTACATACCCCAACTAGAAGCCATGGATTACAGACAACATCCACACTGAGCTAAAGGGTAGAGTTGCCGCTTTCAAGGTGCGGGACTCTAACCCGGAAGCTTATAAGAAATCCTGCTATGCCCTCCGACGAACAAATCAAAAGGCAAAGCGTCAATACAGGGCTAAGATTGAATCGTACTACACTGGCTCCGACGCTCGTCTTATGTGGCAGGGCTTGCAAACTATTACAGACTACAAAGGGAAGCACAGCCACAAGCTGCCCAGTGACACAAGCCTACCAGATGAGCTAAATTACTTTATGCTCGCTTCGAGGTAAGCAACATGAGGCATGCATGGGAGCATCAGCTGTTCCAGACGACTGTGTGATCACGCTCTCCATAGCTGACGTGAGTAAGACCTTTAAACAGGTCAACATTCACAAGGCTGCTGGCCAGACGGATTACCAGGACGTGTGCTCCGGGCATGTGCTGACAAACTGGCAGGTGTCTTCACTGACATTTTCAACATGTCCCTGATTGAGTCTGTAATACCAACATGTTTCAAGCAGACCACCATAGTCCTTGTGCCCAAGAACACTAAGGTAACCTGCCTAAATTACTACAGACCCGTATCACTCACGTCCGTAGCTATGAAGTGCTTTGAAAGGCTGGTAATGGCTCACATCAACACCATTATCCGAGAAACCCTAGACCCACAACAATTTGCATACCGCCTAAACAGATCCACAGATGATGCAATCTCTATTGCGCTCCACACTGCCCTTTCCCACCTGGACCAAAGGAACACCTATGTGAGAATGCTATTCATTGACTACAGCTCAGCGTTCAACACAATAGTACCCTCAAAGCTCATCACTAAGCTAAGGATCCTGGGACTAAACACCTCCCTCTGCAACTGGATCCTGGACTTCCTGACGGGCCGCCCCCAGGTAGGTAGCAACACATCTGCCACGCTGATCCTCAACACTGGAGCCCCCCAGGGGCGCGTGCTCAGTCTCCTCCTGTACTCCCTGTTCACCCACGACTGCATGGCCAGGCACGAGTCCAACACCATCCTTAAGTTCGTAGACGACACAACAGTGGTAGGCCTGATCACTGACAATGACGAGACAGCCTATAGGGAGGAGGTCAGAGACCTGGCCGGGTGGTGCCAGAATAACAACCTATCCCTCAACGTAACCAAGACTAAGGAGACGATTGTGGACTACAGGAAAGGGAGGACCGAGCACGCCCCCATTCTCATCAACGGGGCTGTAGTGGAGCAGGTTGAGAGCTTCAAGTTCCTTGGTGTCCACATCACCAACAAACTAGAATGGTCCAAACACACCAAGACAGTCGTGAAGAGGGCACGACAAAGCCTATTCCCCCTCAGGAAACTAAAAAGATTTGGCATGGGTCCTCAGATCTTCAAAACGTTCTACAGCTGCAACATCGAGAGCATCCTGACCGGTTGCATCACTGCCTGGTACGGCAATTGCTCGGCCTCCGACCGCAAGGCACTACAGAGGGTAGTGCGTACGGCCCAGTACATCACTGGGGCTAAGCTGCCTGCCATCCAGGACCTCTACACCAGGCGGTGTCAGAGGAAGGCCCAAAATATTGTCAAAGACCCCAGCCACCCCAGTCATAGACTGTTCTCTCTACTACCGCATGGCAAGCGGTACCGGAGTGCCAAGTCTAGGACAAAAAGGCTTCTCAACAGTTTTTACCCCCAAGCCATAAGACTCCTGAACAGCTAATCAAATGGTTACCCAGACTATTTGCATTGTGTGCCCCCCCAACCCCTCTTTTACGCTGCTGCTACTCTCTGTTTATCATTTATGCATAGTCACTTTAACTATACATTCATGTACATGCTACCTCAATTGACCCGACCAACCAGTGCCCCCGCACATTGGCTAACCGGGCTATCTGCATTGTGTTCCACCACCCACCACCCCCTCTTTTATGCTACTGCTACTCTCTGTTTATCATATATGCATAGTCACTTTAACCATATCTACATGTACATACTCCCTCAATCAGCCCGACTAACCGGTGCCTGTATGTAGAATCGCTACTGTTATAGCCTCGCTAATGTATATAGCGTTGCTACTGTTATTTTTCACTATCTTTTTACTATTGTTTTTATTTCTTTACTTACCTATTGTTCACCTAATACCTTTTTTGCACTGTTGGTTAGAGCCTGTAAGTAAGCATTTCACTGTAAGGTCTACACCTGTTGTATTCAGTGCACGTGACAAATACATTTTTATTTTATTTGTATAGCGCGTTTCAATACAAGTAACAAAGTGCTTCACATCATAAAATAATACAATAAAAGTACTAACAAAGGAACAAATGTAAAATTTTAATAAAAAAATAGCAAATTAAAATCATACATTGACATAATACATTAAAAGCATCTTCATAAAAGTGTGTCTTCATCAGGGTTTTTAAAAAGAAGCACTGAATCTGCAAATCTCCTCTGGCAGACCATTCCAAAGCTATGACAAATGGTTTCCTTACGTTTTCAACCTAGACTTTGGACTGGTCAACAGTGCCTGTATAACTTTCTCCAGATCAGTGACTGAAATAAAATGCTTAACTTTAGCTATATTTCTTAGATGATAAAAGCAGGACTTGGACAACCTTTTTTATATGCAGCTTGAGGGTTAAAGAATACACCAACGTTTCTGGCGGTAAGCGTTACATTGGCGGACAAATTACCAAAGTTATTTACAGTCTGGGTCATAGAAAGGTGGGGGACAAATAAAACAACCTCTGATTTCTTATCATTGAGCTGGAAAAAATGGTCAGACATTCAACATTTGATGTCAGCAACACACGTGTGAAGGGTAGCTTAACTGGGTCTGATTGGTAAATAAAGCTTTGTGATCCACATAGCAGTGAAACTGAATGTTATGATTATGGATGATGTCACCAAGGGGAAGCAGAAAGTAGGATCAAGTATGTGTTATTTATGTAACTTTCCAATGAGCTGAATAGGGGACCTGGAATGAGGGGTGGGGGCTGGGAGGTGGGGGGATGCAATAAACACTGCTTTGTGCGGGACTTTAACAAAAGAAATTGGAGGAAAATTCTCCCGAAATTCCACCAACACATCTTCTGTGTCACATGTGGAGAAAGGACGCTTGACCATTGTTATTCTCCATTCTGGGACAGCTACAAGGCCCTTACCCGACCCAACCCTCTTCGGCAAATCTGATCACGCCTCCATTCTGCTCCTCCCCACCTATAGGCAGAAATTAATATGCAATCTCTCCCTATCCCAGTCTGTTGTCCACCATTGTTCCTGTACCCAAGCAAGCTAAGGTAACTGAATTACATTACTATCACCCCATAGCACTCACCTCTGTCATCATGAATTGCTTTGAGCAGCTAGTCAAGGACCATATCACCCCAACCTTGCCCGACACCCTAGACCCACTACAATTTGCATACCGCCCCAATAGGTCCCCGGACGACACAATCACTGTTGCCCTGCACACCGCTCTATCCCACTTGAACAAGAGGAATACCTACAGTATGTGAAAATGTTGCTAATCAACTACAGCTCTGATTTCAACACCATAGTGTCCTCCAAGCTCATCACTAAGCTCAGGGCCCTGGGTCTGAACTCCTCCCTGTGCAACTGGGTCCTAGACTTCCTGACAGGCCAACCTCAGGTAGTGAGGGTAGGCAACAACCCCTCCACCATGCTTATCATCAACATGGGGGCCCCACAGGGATGTGTGCTCAGCCCCCTCCTGTACTCCCAGTCCACGCATGACTGCATGGCTACACACCACTCCAACTCAATCCTCAAGTTTGCTGATGACATGACATTGGTAGGCCTTATTTCCAATAATGCCCTGGCAGAATGTAAAAACAACGAAGGAGCTGATCCTGGACTACAGGAGTCATAAGAGGGAAAACACCCCCATCCACATCGATGGGGGGTCAAAAGATTAAAGTTCCTCTGTGTGCACATCATTGAGGACCTGAAATGGTCCTACCGCACGGATACCGTGGTGAAGAAAGCGCAACAGCACCTCTTCAACTCAGGAGGCTGAAAAAATTTGGCATGGCCCCTAAAACTTCTACAGGTGCACCATTGAGAGCATTCTGTTGGGCTGCATCGCTGCCTGGTACGGCAACTGCACTGCCTTCAACCGCATGGATCTCCAAAGCAGGGGTGGGCAATTCCAGTCCTCAAGGGACTGATTGGTGTCACAGTTTTGCCCCAGCAAACACACCTAATCAAAATCTTCAGCTTATAATGCAATTTGATTAATCAGCTGTGTTTGCTAGGGATGGAGAAAAAGTGTGACACCAATCAGGCCCTCGAGGACTGGAGTTGCCCACCCCTGCTCTAGAGGGTGGTGTGGTCAGCCAAGCCCATCACTGCTGCCTGCCCTCCAGGACATTTACAGCGCTTGTAAAAAGGAAGGTCAAAAAGATCATTAAGGACCTCAGTTACTCGAGCCACGGTCTGTTCACTCTGCTATCATCTAGCAGACAGAGACGGTAAAGGTGCATCAGAGCCGGGACCGAGACACTGAGAAACAGCATCTATCACCAGGCCATTTACTTTGTATTCTATTGTATTTGCAAGACATTCTACTGCACTGTTGGAGCTAGTAACATAAGAATTTTGCAGCACCTGTTATAACACCAGCAAATCTGTGTACACGACCAATACAATTTGATTTGATTTGATTTTGAATTGTTTACAGACTGGTAGTGTTTGAAACTGACTAATGGACTTGAATATGTTTTAGTGTGTTTCTAACTATATAAGTGGCCTAGCAGTAGTGATTAACGTTTTATGGGGTAGATGGAATGATCTATGTGCAAATGTATTTGTGGCCGGAGGCAAAGTACATAGGGGGCCTGTGTATAAGACAGAATGTTTCCATAAGGGTGATAGGACTAATAAGCATGAGGAGGTGTTTTATAGCCTTAATTTATGTGGACCCCAGAAGAACACTATCCCAAAGGTATAGAGTCAGGCTAAGGGAGAGTGGGAATTACCATGCTATCAAACTTCGGTTTTTGCCATACATGATTATGTATACTTAACGCATTACTAATACTTGTCATATTTTGTGTTTTCTTTTTCTTTTCAAGTTTTTAAAAAATCAACTGAGATATTAATCATGCTTTCTTTTCTGTCCATTTATAAGTAATTTCAAAGTTTATATGTTGAACAGTATGGAGTTACTATTACAATACAGAAAAGGAAGGACTGTTGGATTCTAGCTTGAAATATACTTATTCGTGTAACCATACTAACACTTATTGATTACTTTACATACATGTATATGTTGGTGTCAATGAAGGGTGGATAAGAACTAGGTGTATGGAAAGTTATTGAGTGAGACAATGGGGGGAGGCAGGAAGTTTACATTCGGTCAAGCATGTTATTGTTTAATCTCATGGATCCTATGGAGGGTGAATAAAGGGAAACAGTCAGGTTTCAGTCACTGATAAGGTAGGACAGCCATGGAGTAGGGAAGAGTGAGGAATCCGGCCCGAGATCAGGTCAGATGAAGTGAGAAGGAACAGTCCTATTACACACATATACTTACATGCCCACGAAGGTTCTAGCAGGAGGCAAGGCCATGACTACACCAATGAGAGGAACCAATTAAGTTCCTGATTAGCAACAGAGATGTATTGGCTGTCTAGATGTGCAAGGAGTTGACTCCACCTAGTACGAGGGTATACTTATAGGTACTTGTGTAAACATGTCTTTGTATTTGCAGCTGTATGACCTAGTGGGTGAATAAACTTGGTTTGAGCTTCTCCTAGTCATCCGTTTGAGTGTTTACTCTGTTTGTTTAGAACCTAACAGTAGAAATCTCTGAGGTCATGAAAAGCTCAGTTGACATTTTAAGTTGTTCAGAGTTAAAAACTGTTAAAGCATTGACTTTGATGGAAATGGATAAAACTGCTGTAGACAAGGCTCCTGTGCCATTGATTTTGCAGTGTATACATTTCAGGTTTTTGGTTTCCTATTCTCATGCAAGACCAATGACATACTACTACTGTTTACCTTGAACATAAAGAATACAGAATGTTTTAATATTTTTTTTCTACCAAGGTACTGAGACAGACATTGACAAACTCCAACAAATGGAAAATGAACAAATAGGCCTGTGAGTAAAATTAACCGGATTCATCAGGCTGGACAAAAACAACCCATTGTTGTATCTCCCTTGACAACATCATATGTTCTGACTGAGCTCCATTAAGTTTTAAAGTGAGCTTGAATAGCCCACTCTGTGAGAATAAAAAATCATATGCAGTTGCTCACGACACTGTTGTTGACTAAGTCTCTGAAAATAGGTTGAATAGAAAAATGAATGAAAGCAGCTGAATACATGTTGCTTACCATGAAGGCTCTTGTTCAATGAAATACACTTGGCTCTGCAGTCCACTCTGCTTGGAGCACTCCCTCCATTGTCAGAGACTCTCTGTGCGCCTCAAATGGCACCCTATTCGATATTTAGTTCACAACTTTTGCCAGAGCCCAATAAGATTAGCATGCCATTTGGGACGCATCCCTCTTTCTTCCTTTTTACTTGTTAGAGGGTGACATTGACATGACTCTGGGAGTGAGAGACAGGACTGGAGCGATAGGTGAACACAGTGCTGCTGATAACAGACAGACAGCCATCAAGCCTTTTTTCAAGTCTTAATTCCACTTGTCTACCCTGTTTTCTAAAGAGCTGTGAGGAAGAAAGTCTTTAGAATTGGGATTGGGCAGAAAAGAGGCTGGATCAGCATAAGCTAGCTGATAGTCACTGTTGGAGTGGAGCTCTCAGCACATCCTATCCTCAGACTCAGAGAGAGGAAAAACTTGCAGGGGTCAAAAAGTGACTTGACAAAGCCACAGCTTATATCAGACTTAATGGATAGTCTTTCTATTTTTCAGATGCTCAAACTTGGAGTCAACCCACCACAACAGGCCTTTCTCCCACAACAGCAAACACCAACAGTAATATTGCCAAGACATCTCCTACAGCTGTTGGATGTCTTCACTCCCATCTCTGGACCATCACCCCCTCCCCCCCTTGGCCCTGACAGCTGCCGTGGCTTGGCTGGAGCCATGAGATCCATCATCCCGCTCCATCCCCGCCGCTTCGGCTGTCTGATCAATGATAGCACTAATAATAACCGCCACACTGTCGCCTCCGTCTTCCCAGCCCGACCGGCACAGCCAGGGGCAGCTATGTGCAGATTGCCTCCTCCGATTAGGACCCCATTAGAGAGGGTGTTTACCCACACTCTCCCCCAGGGGCTGTCACGCTTTGCTTGCCCATCAAAAGACTGCATAGAGACCAAGGTGACCTTTTGGTCAAGTTGACAGTGAATGTTATTTATATATTGGTTAAATTGTCTGACAAAACTCAATTTAAGCTTTTTCCTTGGCTGATGCGATGCAATTTTGAATAGTACTATATCATAAAACATATGAACTGTTTTTCTGTGCAGCAAACTTTTGACTATTTATGAATGCTTAAGCATCATGCATGTGTATACACCTCCACAGTTCCACCCTCTGAAAGGTTAAGTGAGGATTCAGGCCACTCATCCCCTGTTGCCTCAATCACTAGGCCACACTTCACTGAGTTGTGGTGGACACTGGACAGTAATACCAGTAATACTCTGTTTGTGGGTGATTGGAGAGGGACGTCCAGCCTCTGTGCTCCTCTGTAGCCTCTAGCCCCTCTATGCCCCGGCGATGGGCAGAGGCCCCGTAAATCACTAACCGTGGCACCCAACCCCATTACAGCACTCAGTTAAAACAATCATTAGAGAAAGAAGACATACAGCCTTGTCTATCGCTGCCCCACGCCCTGCCATTAGAGCTCTGGTATCAATCACTCGCTTCTCCAGAGGAGGAACAGAAAGGAGCAAAGATCTCATTTTCTCTCAAAATAAGAGGACGCGTTTCACTGAGTTTTTCCCAAGGGTAAACTAGGAACAATTTTTAAAACGACATCACTTGGAATGAACCTTTGTGGATCATGTTTAAATAAAAAGACTTATAATACATACAAATGCAGAACAGCATGGATGTCATGCAGGGTTGCCAAATATAGAGTTTACTGAAAGAGGACGCTAGGGGCAAGGCAAGCACTACTGATGTAATTTCATTACAGATATGGGAAAAAGCATATTAAAAGGTAAATACTAATGATCAATTATGATAATGTAGCCTCCACTGCCATACATAACCCACCTGGGACTCTAAAAGTGTTTCCCATTCTGCCCTTACTCTGCTGAGAGAGAAACTACTGGAGTGAATTGCGTTCCTGGCCAGTCCATTATCAGGCAGCCTCTCTCCAAGTAATTTCGCTGCCAACCAAGTAATCCCAATAGACAGAAAGGAAAAGAAAATGTCATATTTCCTCTTCACTCTTTAATTCATGAGTTTTCTCCCTTATCGGCTCACTGGAGTCCTGACCTGTGTAACTTCCTGCAGGCGCTCATTGTGTGCGAACCACCCAGGTTCCCCTCCTTTCACTGACATTGTACAGTTCCTTTCCGCCCCCCACGGGTCTGATAACACGTCACACATACAGAGCTACAGTATGGAGATAAGGGGATGAGGGGATAGGACTTCCCAAATTGCTTTCTTAAATTTGATTAGCATTTCACCACCTCCACCTATTTCTGAGCATCAAGGGCAGGCCACGGCCTTGCTGTACTATGCTGGGTTCTGCTATGTACAGTACGTGTAGGCCGTTTTATGCTGAAGTGGGGACCTCCACAATTGTAGACCTCCACAAGATGAACGTACTTTGGTGCGAAAAGTGCAAATCAATCCCAGAACAACAGCAACAGACCTTGTGAAGATGCTGGAGGAAACAGGTACAAAAATATCTATATCGAAGGTAAAACGAGTGTCACGCCCTGACCATAGAGAGCTTTTTATTCTTATGTTGGTTAGGTCGGGGTGTGACTAGGGTGGGTCATCTAGGTAATTATATTTCTATGTTGGCCTGGTATGGTTCCCAATCAGAGGCAGCCATTTCCCCTTTGTGCTTTGTGGGATCTTGTTTTTGTGTAGTGCCTGTGAACACTGCATTTTCTTAACGTTTCGTTTGTTCATTTATTGTTTTGTTTTGCTTCGAGTTTCACATAGTAATAAAAGATGTGGAACCCAGATCACGCTGCGCTTTGGCCCAGTTATTATGACGATCATGACAGAAGATCCCACCAACAACGGACCAAGCAGCGTGCCCAGGAGGAAAGTAAGGAGTGGAGGACATCCTGGACGTGGGAAGAGATTATGGCAGGAGACAGAAGCCTGCCATGGAAGCAGGCGGAAGCAGCGAGGGAGCAACAACAACGACACCGGGGTTCGCGGCCACAACGGAAGCCCGAGAGGCAGCCTCCCCCAAAAAAATGGGGGGGGAGGGGGGTACACGGAGTGGTCGGAGACACTGAGGGGTGAGTCAGAGACCGAGGAGGAATATTGGGACAGATTGAGCGAGAAGTGAACGGCTAAAGTTGAGGGGACTGAACCAGAGCCAACTCCCCGTACTCACCGTGGGGAGCGTGTGACCGGTCAGGCACCATGTTTTGCGGTGATACGCACTGTGTCTCCAGTGCGAGTTCACAGCCCGGTGCGTTCTGTGCCAGCTCCTCGCACTTGTCGTGCTAAAGTGGGTATCTGTCCAGGACGGGTTGTGCCGGCTCAGCGCGCCTGGTCTCCAGTGCGCCTCCTCGGTCCAGGATATTCTGCGCCGGCTCCACGCGCTGTATCCCCAGTGCGCCTTCACAGCCCAGTGCGTCCTGTGCCAGCTTCCCGCACTTGCCATGCGAAGGTGGTCATTTGTCCAAGACGCGTTGTGCCAGCTCTACGCTCCAGACCTCCAGTGCGCCTCCACAGTCCAGTACGTCCTGTGCCTCCTCCCCGCACTCGCCCTGAGGTGCGTGTCACCAGCCCAGTGCCACCTGTACCACCACGCACCAAGCTTCTGGCGACAGTTCCCAGTCCAGAGCTTCCTGCGACAGTTCCCAGTCCAGAGCTTCCGGCGACGTTTCACAGTCCGGAACCGCCAACAATGGTCCAAAGTCCGGAAACTCCTACGACGGACCACTGTCCGGAACCTCCTGAGACGGTCAACAGTCCGGAACCTCCTGAGACGGTCCACAGTCCGGAACCTCCTGAGACGGTCCACAGTCCGTAAGCTCCTGAGATGGTCCACAGTCCGTAAGCTCCTGAGACGGTCCACGGTCCGTAAGCTCCTGAGACGGTCCACGGTCTGGAACCTCCAGTGACGGTCGGCAGTCCGGAACCTCCAGCGACAGTCTGCAGTCCGGAGCCTCCAGCGGGGGTTCTCAGTCCGGAGCCTCCTGCGAGGGTTCCCAGTCCGGAGCCTTCGGCGAAAATCTACGGTCCGGAGTCCCCGGCGACAATCTACGGTCCGGAGACTAACCACGGTCTGGAGTCCCCGGCGACGATCTACAGTCCGTAGTCCCCGGCGACGATCTACGGTCATGAGTCCCCGGGGACGACCCACGGTCCGGTTCCTCCGGCGACGATCCCCGCACAATCCCCGCACCAGAGCCGCCATTGAAGATGAGGTATCCGCGAGCGGAGTGGGTACTTCGCCCCGCACCGGAGCCGCCCCCGACGGTAGATGCCCACCCTGACCCTATTGAGTCACCTTTGGGGGGGTACTGTCACGCCCTGACCATAGAGAGCTTTTTATTCTCTATGTTGGTTAGGTCGGGGTGTGACTAGGGTGGGTAATCTAGATAATTATATTTCTATGTTGGCCTGGTATGGTTCCAAATCAGAGGCAGCTGTTTATCGTTGTCTCTGATTGGGGATCATATTTAGGCAGCCATTTCCCCTTTGTGCTTTCTGGGATCTTGGTTTTGTATAGTGCCTGTGAGCACTGCATTTTCTTCACGTTTCGTTTGTTCATTTATTGTTTTGCTTTGCTTTGAGTTTCACATAGTAATAAAATATGTGGAACCCAGATCACGCTGAGCTTTGGTCCAGTAATTATGACGATCGTGACAACAAGTCCTATATCGACATACCCTGAAAGGCCGCTCAGCAAGGAAGAAGCCAAAACCGCCATAAAAAAGGTTTGCAACTGCACATGGAGACAAAGATCATACTTTTTGGAAAAATGTCCTCTGGTCTGATGAAACAAAAATAGAACTGTTATGTTTGGAGGAAAAAGGGGAAGTCTTGCAAGCCGAAGAACATCATCCCGACCGTGAAGCACGGGGGTGGCAGCATCATGTTGTGGGGTTGCTTTGCTGCAGGAGGGACTGGTGCACTTCACAAAATAGATGACATCCTGAGGAAGGAAAATTATATGGATATATTGAAGCAACATCTCAAGGCATCAGTCAGGAAGTTAAAGCTTGGTCGCAAATGGGTCTTCCAAATGGACAATGACCCCAAGCATACTTCCAAAGTTGTGGCAAAATGGCTTAAGGACAACAAAGTCAAGGTATTGGAGTGTTCATAACAAAGCCCTGACCTCAATCCTATAGAAAATGTGTGGGCAGAACTGAAAAAGTGTGTGCAAGCAAGGAAGCCTACAAACCGGACTCAGTTACACCAGCTCTGTCAGGAGGAATGTGGGAAGCTTGTGGAAGGCTACCCGACACGTTTGACCCAAGTTAAACAATTTAAAGGCAATGCTACCAAATACTAATTGAGTGTATGTAAACTTCTGACCCACTGGGAATGTGATGAAAGAAATAAAAGCTGAAGTAAATCATTCTCTCTTTTCACATTCTTAAAATAAAGTGATGATCCTAACTGAACTAAGACAGGGAATTTTTACTTGGATTAAATGTCTGGAATTGTGAAAAACTGAGTTTAAATGTATTTGGCTAAGGTGTATGTAAACTTCCGACTTCAACTGTACATTCTCATTTCCAGCACTATGTAATGTAATTTAATCAATTCTCTGATTAAATGTGAACGGACTAATCAAATTGCAGTGGGTTAATTGAACTGTGAATTAATGTAATGCAGTCAAAACGGAGTAGTTAAAACATAATTAAGAAGAGGATTGGATGGTGGATGGGCTTTTGGCCGGGCCAATAACTCAGAGAATTGATCAGTGGAGATTCGAGGAAGTAAGCTGCCAAGCAACGATGCCAATGAATGATAGATAGGTCATAGGTCAGAGGTCACATTGAATCGCTGTCATATGCACTTCTTTAATCAAGACTTGTCAACAGGAAGAAAAAAAATATCAGGCCTTTTGACCCATGTGCAAATCGATTATTCAATTGAGATCATACTGGAGACCATCATGTCCACATCTACAGTGATAGGGCCTGCTCTACTTTTATACAGGAAAGACAAATGTATTCATATTGAAACACGATTGCTAAAAACATAGTATAGCGTAGTATAATTCAGGTCAAGCATCATAGGACCTTCATCAATCATGAAACGTGCAGCAAAATAAGGACTGTGGTAGTATTGCTGATAATACAGAGAGAGCGAGAGAGCGAGAGAGCGAGAGAGCGAGAGAGCGAGAGAGAGAGAGCGAGAGAGAGAGAGATGGTAATCCACACTAACCGATGGTTTGGTTATTCTCCAGGTGTTCTGGTCTGGTTTGGGACTTGGAGACAGAAACAGCTCTGTCCTTCGGAGAATCGCAATTGGTTTTGATTGACTCCTCACGTCCTCTCCTCAACCTCTCCTCGCCTGCTTTTTAAAAAGGTAATGGAGGAGCGGAGGCAAGAAGAAGAACATGGAAACAAATGCGCTTGTATGAAATTCGACTCTCCTTTTGAACTTGTGCGACATCAGGCAAATTACGTTTACTGGGGTGTAATCCCAAAATAAATGTGTAAATTGATTTTAAAAAACATATCTAGTTGTGCAAAATTGTATAAATAAATAAATACATTTTGTGTCGTTTTTAAATATGTGCATGCTTTTCTCCTTCGAGAAAACATCAGCTGATTCAAATGGGGTGTGGCGCCAGGAGGATAATCTTGTGCATTCTCTGCCGAAGTAGGTAAACAAGGAGGTGGGCATACTCCTCCGTTGGCCTGCTAACCATTGGAGGAAAAAGTACCCAATTGTCATACTTGAGTAAAACTAAAGATACCTTAATAGAAAATGACTCAATTAAAGTGAAAGTCACCCAGTAAAATACTACTTGAGTAAAAGTCTAAAAGTATTTGGTTTTAAATATACTTAAGTATCAAAAGTTAAAGTATACATTATTTCAAATTCCTTATGTTAAGCAAACCAGACTGCACCATTTTCTTGTTCTGTTTTTATTTTACGGACAGCCAAGGATACACTCCAACACTCCGAAATAATTTACAAACAAAGCATTTGTGTTTAGTGAGTCCACCAGATCAGAAGCAGTAGGGATGACCAGGGATGTTATCTTGATAAGTGTGTGAATTGGACCATTTTCCTGTCCTGCTGAGCATTACAAATTTAATGAGTACTTTTGGGTGTGAGGGAAAATGTATGTAGTAAAAAGTACAATATTTTCTTTAGGAATATAGTGAAGTAAAAGTAAAAATATACTAAAACACTACTTAAGTAGTACTTTACACCACTGCTACTAAATAACTGACACTCTCCTCGACCATTGACCACTCATGGAGGAGAGGAGGACGGACTTTTGCTCAGTTGAGGATCTCCCGTCGTCTTTCCCTCTGGCTCTGGAAGGAAATACCCCACCATTTTGTAGTAAACAGGTGGAGGGTCAATCTCCAGAGTTACACCTGCAAACAATCAGATCATACAAACATCTAATTGAAATGGACCAATTGAAAAGCATGTATTTGACTACTCTAATAAGGGCACCACACCACCACCCTCTTACATATTGATATATATTTTTGTATGTTTTCTATGTTTTCTTATCATCAAAGATTATGCTAAAAACAAAGTATGAAGTACTACAATTCAGGTCAAGAATCATACGACCTTCATTAATCATAAAACGGACAGTGAATTAAGGACCGGGTGGTATTGTTGAGGATATAGAGTTAATTTATCCATGTTCTTCATTATGGTCTTCCTTTTTCCTTTCACATTTGATTGACAAATGAAAATAAATGTGGCGAGAGAGAGAGATAAAGAGAGAGAGTAATCCCCACTAACGATGGTTTGGCCAGTCTAAAGGTGATCCTGGTCACAAAGGGGTCAAGGAAGTGACATCCGTCACTGGGGAACAGAGAAAAATAGCCTAAACTGTCCGACTCCTCCCCTCACAGCAGCAGCAGAGCGATGACGGCCTTGTCTCAAATAAGGGCCGATCTATTGGTCTGATTTGTGGTCTGCGGAACAATTTCAATACCCGTCCTTGCACTGATAGATGAGGCACTCGTTTGATAAAGGGCCAATTTGCCACAGGGGCAATAGGGATGGAATTGCATCGGTGTCCTTTATTATGTCTGCTCCTCAATATCGAACAAAACAGGATGGGAAAAAAAGACTGCGCAAACCCAAGCAGGCATAGTAAAAGGAGGTTTCGATTGTAATATAGTTATCTTATCTGTGCCCCAGGCCTCAGGTGTGTTCTCTTATTATGACTTCAAACTTTAGCAAAATAAGAGGGGAAATACAGGATGTTTTGGTTATTGGATCATAATTTGACAGGTAACAACTTCACAGTCAAAACAGAAGTATGTCGTTCTATCAATCCTAAAAGGTTATGCAGATTACTGTAACGATGCAGCCTAGGCTAGACCTATTTCCCTCATATTTGTTATCAAGGGGTGTCGCATGTTATTAAAGTTAACTATTTATTAATGTTCAGATTAAAGCTCACATTTGTATGCGTTAGCAATAGTGGTTCTTTACATACATTTTTTTTTAACCTTTATTTAACTAGGCATGTCAGTTAAGAATAAATTATTATTTACAATGACGCCCTACCCTGGCCAAACCTGGCCAACGCTGGGCCAATTGTGCGCTGCCCTTTGGGACTCTCAATCACAGCCGGATGTGATACAGCCTGGATTCAAACCAGGGACTGTAGTGATGCCTATTGCACTGAGATGCAGTGCCTTAGACCACTGCGCCACTCGGGAGTCCATACTTAGACCATGTCATTTTGTTGCTTATTTTGCCTAAAAAACTATGTTTAGTTCGTAATATTTCTACCACTAGACTACTCACCATCTTGAGAATCTTATGTTGGGTGCTCTTCTAGTCTAGGTAGACCGTCCCCTTCTCATGTACTACTTTACCTGTGTCGTGTGCGCACATGGTTTGGGATAATCCATTCTGAAATGTCAGTGACAAACTATTACGTTTTGTGCTAATTTAAATGCATTATACTATTTCCAATGAACATGATTTTTTAAAATGTAAAATAAATGTTTATTGTGTCCTGTTTTGAGATATATTTTAGTTTACCGCCTGTTGGTAGTATATCCTACATGAGACCATTTCCTTTTTCCGGTTGTTTAATGGAGCGATCATGTACTCTAGGAAGACAGAAACTGAGAGGTCATAAGTCTGACATAATTGAGGTTAAGTGCTTTTGAAATCGGACCAATTCTTTAACCAACACGCTTGATAAGCTAACTAACGTTGCTAATAATATTGTTAGCTAGCTTGCTTAACATTGACAATATGGTCAAACTAGCTACATCATCCACATTGATAATGTAGCGGCTGTATTGATAGTGTAGCTAATGTAACTAGCAATGTATCCACATTGATCACAACTGAGCAACTCTTGGTAACATAATTTTCTCTGAGTGTCACACTTGTAATTACGACTTGGAGAGTAGTTCAAGTAAAACTTCCCAGTCGGAACTCCGAACTTACAATAAATCTTACAGCATGTGAATGCCCCATATGTCATTTTTTCTTGTAAGTCATCATTTGCACTGCGTGCCTACAACACTGTAAATAAAACCTTAATTTTTATCACACTAGTCCATCGGGTCTCCAACTATGTGCTACAAAATCTAACTAACTAGGCTGACGGGTCTCCTAGAATTCATATGCAGAATACAATAATACCATATTTGGAATGTCTCAGTGAATAATAATGGCTTTCCTCTCATTTGATACCCAACTTCTTACAATCACTCTCTTGTGTACCCTCTTTTCGTCACCTTTGATAATCATTACCAAAAACTTTTTTCAAACCTATGCAACCAAACCTACACAATCAAAGGAGACACGCTCAGAAGTGGTTCAAATGATTTATGAATATAATGCATAGATACATCTTTAATCATCTGCTCTCATTTCACATTGAAGTGGTGCCTTGCATAAGGTGAATTAGCATTTCTGTTCATAATACAGGAAGCAGTTTGACTCATAGGTCCTTGGAGAGGGACCAGGGAACATTTTGTTTCCCAACACTGTTGCTAAGGAACCTGTTTAGAAACACATTTTTAAAAGGTGAGACCTCTGACACCGCTCACAATGAAAACTAAAATAGGCTGATTTTGTTGGTTTAATTCATTTCTAATAAATTATAATATCACACAGGGTCTTTGTTGCCTACAATGTCCTCTCCGGGTTTCCATAGGTTTATGGGGACTTGTTCTGCATAAGTGGTATGACGTAATGGGGTGAAAGGGGATTTGAGTCTGAGGGAAATGAATCGTATTATTATTCATTTTATTTGCTTGCCCTCCACTGCCATTTGTGGTATCACTGATCATGGGCCTTTTCTTTTCCTAATCAGGTTTTACAGTAATAGGAGATTAGAATCTTCTCCAAAAGGGCATGTCTTGGTTTACAGAGAATCATTGGACCATGGGATGCATACAGTACCTCATTCAACCTTTCGTGAGCATAAATACTATAGATTATCTCTTTTTAGGGGATATTTAGTGCTTAAATGTTGTATAATCCTGAGCAATTCAGGTTTTGTCCTGTAATCCTGTTTGTTTTTCATTTGGCCCAAAGCTGAATATCCTTAAATGAACGAAGACCAAAAGAATAATGAAATTAATTACATAAAAATGTTTCAGCTTATTTCTATCGTAGGTAAAGAATCCAAGCAGTACATCTCTCCACAATAATGTAAGATCTTCATAAATGTGTTCAATTATAAATCTACTGATGTCTTGCCACAGTTTTCTTACATGAATACAATGCCAAAAAAGATGCAACACTGTTTCTGGGTTGTCATTACAAAAGGAACAATTTGAGTTGATGTTTTCCTTAAACTTCTTCATATAGTGGTTGGCAGGATAATATTTAGGAATAATTTTAAAGGAAACTTCCTTAATTTTGTTAACAAGTAGGTATGTGTGTGGCAACATCCAAACTTTTTTCCAACAGATATTATCAATAAATCCATTCCAATGAGGCATGACATAAGGTATAGATACAACATCCTGTTGAAACAAGGTTCGTATCGCTCTGTTGTTGAATGGACCAAAAGAGAAACAAATCTTTCCTACTGGTGAGTCAACAGGGTCAATGGAAGGTAGGCTCTGAGTGTCAGGTCTTGACACACCCTGAATAATAAAGCAACACCTGAGGGAATGGCATCTAAAACAATTGCAAAATCTTTAGGTGTTACAGGGACCTTGTAAAGTGATAAGAATTCCTTATAACTAAGTAAAAGACCCTCTGCATTTACCAGTTGGCTCACCAATAGGATATTATTTCGGGAACCAATATTCTAAAAACAAAGAAGTATTTTTATACAATATATCCCGATTATTCCATATATAATATCTGTGTGGAGAAAAATTATGCTTATAAATGAAGGACCATGACAAGAAAACCTGCCTATGAAAAGCAGAAAGTTTCACTGGAACTCTGTCAATATTATAATTGCAAACCAACATGAAGTTAAGGCCACCAAAAGTAGAGAAGATGATGAGGAATAAAATTCCACATAGAAGTGGGTCTTCTTAGGAATTGTTTTATCCAATTGTTTTATCCACCATTCTCATGTGTTCATTGCAACAGTTTTCCTAATGTAATGGGTACGATTTCTCCACAGAAAGTTGAAAAGCATCTGGTCTATCTCCTTGATTATTTTACCGTCAAGATATAAAGATAGAYGGCCATATGTTAGTCTAGAGATACCTTCAGCCTTGGTTATTAGGACTCTTCCTTTTAAAGATAAGTCCCTCTGTAACCATTGATTTAGCTTCTTCTTGGGGTTTTTAATAAGAGGGTTAAAATGTAGTACGCCTCTAGACTTCTGATCCTTTGTAATGGTTATGCCTAGATATGTAAGTTCTTCTTTTACTGGAATACCATAATATGAAGGTGTCACACAATCTTTGACAGCCATGAGTTCACATTGATTAATGTTAAGATATAGACCAGATGCTTTGGAAAAGGATTGTATCACATTGATCGATATGGGAATTTGGTTAGTGTCGAATACTAATACTACCCACACTAACCGTACTATTTGGGACGTGAATTGAGTATATAGTATGCTTATTGGTTATAGTATGAATATAGTTAGTATGTCAAAAGTTCCCGGATGTCATACTAAATTCGCCAAAATATGAAATATACACGCAAGGGCCACAATTTCCGTACTTTAGGGCCCATAATGCAATTCTTCAGGAGATGGGCGTGGCTTTACATCGTTTTCAGATTTGAAGAAAACGCCGGAAAATATGCAGCCGAAGTACTAGAGCGGATACAAATTCATTGCTTTAATTAACTATGWCAAATGTTAAGCAATGCAATAAAGTAATTGGCTTTAGCTACCTAAAGTTAGTTGGCTACTTATACATAAAACTTGCTGGTATAATAACTATAGGCTATSTAACTACCCAACGTTTAATGACTTGATTATTCGTCATTCTTAGCTTAGCTAAATGGTATAGTCGTTTTGCATTCTCAGTGGACATTCGGGTGCTTTCAGAAATTCGCTCTTGCTATCTACTCTGATTTCAGAGCACTTTTGTCCGAGTGTACCGGAGCGCATAATAATGAATTTTACGAGTGCTCAACACGGGTTGAATATGGCCGTGTCAGCTAACGTCTCGGCAAAAAAAATAGTCATTCAATTGTTTTCACCAACGCTCTGGATAACATGAAAACTGCCTAACCAGCTCTGCTAGGTCGAGTAAAATGGTCAGAGTGGTCACCGAGCATCCAGTGTGCGCTCTGAATTTACAAACGGACAATCTGACAACGTTGTGAATTTACGAGCGCACCCTGGTACTCCATATTGAATTTAAGAACACACTCAAAGTCGTAAAATGTCTAAGTAGTAATGTGTTATGCTAACTAGCTAGCAAGATGACCGAGGTAAAGCCAGTTTGAAGTTGGATATTTGCGCTTTCAAACCACTTGAGCCACAGACTCCAAATAAGTGTCATGATGTTGGAAAAATTGCGCACAACATTGCACAGGTCTTATTTTCACGATTTGGACATTAATTCGCTTTCAAAAGCTAATAAACGTGGAAATATGAGCAGAATTTTGTATTCCTAGTTGAATTAGTACAAACTTTTTTGTATTCCTAGTTGAATTAGTACAAACTTGTTTTACATTTGAATTTCAATAGCTCCTTGGTCATGTGGCCTACTGACTTCAAACGAGGTTCAGAATGTCCACTCAGTGGGCCTACACATTGCACACCTTTTAGTTTGTTCATTTTCATCTCACACGTTTTTACATGAATTTTTCTAACTTTCAAATTTAAATAGCTCCTTGGTCATGTGACCTACTGACTTCAAACAAGGTTCAGAATGTCCACTGACATTAAAATTTGGAAAACATCAAGTAAAATCTTGTGAGATGAAAATGGACAAACTAAAGGGTGTGCAATGTGTAGGCCCACGGAGTGGACATTCTGAACCTTGTTTGAAGTCAGTAGGTCACATGACCAAGGAGCTATTGACATTTTTTATTTGGAAAAATTCATGTAAAATCATGTGAGATGAAAATGGACAAACTAAAGGGTGTGCAATATAGAAGTGTAGTCAGTGGACATTCTGAACCTCATTTGAAGTCAGTAGGTCATATGACCAATGAGCTATTGAAATTCAAAAATGTAAATAAATAATTACAAATAGTGTGAGATGTAAATGGACAAACAAAAAGTGTATGCAATGTGTGTCTATGCTATCTGGTTAGCAACAACCAGTTTTGAAAGTAAAGAGCTATTGAAATTTGAACAATTTGATTTGTCACTATGTTAACGGTCCCTAACTGCTGTTGGTGGATGTAAGGAAAACTACAGGCGAATATCCTTCAATATCCAACCTGAAACTGTCTTTACCTCGGTAGCAAGATGTTGCATGGCAACAGCATCAACTTCCGGGAAGACCTGTGAAGAGTTAGTATGCTCAACTGAAAGGATACTGTTCGTTTACAGTATAGTAAAATGAACTAATATTATATAGTATGTAGTATATACTCATTAAGTATGTAATATACAGTATGTTAGTATGGGTATTCGAACAGCTATAGTCTTTACACTGTACCCACTCAAAGGGGGATATGCAGTGCAGATCTCTTAAAAAGAGAGATTTGAATCTTGATCCTCTCTTTACACTACACAAGTATCGTTCCTGGACCTAGTTTGTGTCTTCTAAGTAGTGTAGTGTAAAGAGGTCTAGGGATGATGATGATATCCATTAAAACTGTGTTTTTACATTCCCTCCTATTACTTATCTCCTCTACCATACTCTAAAGCACCAGTAATCATACTTGAGTAAAATTACAAATAGAAAATGACTCAAGTAAAGTGAAAGTTATCCAGTAAAATACTACTTTGGTTTGTATTTGGTTTGATTGAAATTACATTTTTAAAATTCTTATTTACAATGAAGGCCTACTTTAAAGCATGGACAAACCCTACCTTAACGCAGACAACGCTGAGCCAATTGTGCGCCGTCCTGTTTTAAATATACTTAAGCATCAAAAGTAAATGTAATTGCTCAAATATACTTAAGTATCAAAAGTAAAAGTAGGAATCATTTCTAATTCCTTATATTAAGCAAATCAGACTGCACCATTTCCTTGTGTTGTTTTTATTTACGGTTAGCCAGGGGCACACTCCAACACTCAGACATAATGTATAAACAAAGCATGTGTGTTTAGTGAGTCCGCCAGATCAGAGGCAGGAGTGTTGACCCGGGATGTTCTCTTGATAAGTGCATGAATTAGACCATTTTTCTGTACTGCTAAGCATTCAAAATGTAATTACTTTTGGGTGTCAGGGAAAATGTATGGAGTAAAAAGTACATTATTTTCTTTAGGAATGTAGTGAAGTAAAAGTTGTTCAAAATATAAATAGTAGAGTAAAGTACCGATACCCCCAAAAACGACTTAAGTAGTACTTTAAAGTTTTTTTTACACCACTGCCTTTGTAACCTTTGTTTAACTAAGCAAGACAGTTAAGAACAAATTCTTATTTACAATGACAGCCTACTGAGGAACAGTGGGTTAACTGCCTTGTTCAAGGGGCAGAATGACAGATTTGTACCATGTCAGCTTGTGGATTCAATCCAGCAACCTTTCTTTTACTGGCCTACTGGCCTACGCTCTAACCACTAGGTAACCTGCTAATACCAGAAGAACACTAGTCCGTTTCATAATGATTGAATGAAACGCTTGTCAAGTGGCATTACAGAGAGAAAAAAAAGTTTAACATCAGCGATCTTGGCGAACTCATGAGGTTTTTAGTGTTTGAACATCAGAGGTATTATCATATCAGATAAACCCACATTGGCCTCCACAGAGAAAGACAGGAGATTATTGAGTGCCTGGACAGGGATGCACCTGCAATAAAGCTCTGCTTTAAAGTGATGAAATTAGAATTATTCATCAGCCATTGATTAATCATTTTGACATACTGCCTAATTGCCAGGCAGAACAGGGAACTCCAAGGGTATTTGTGAGGGGTGAGTGCACTTAAATCAAAACAGGATGTAATATGCTTTGTATGGAGTAGGGCTGGCCCCCTGGGAGTTGATACTCAATAACACAGGGGCATGTCACTGTGAAATTAAAACACAAATACACACAAACCAAATAGTTATGCCACATACTAGGCTACACAAGCACACTTATCTTTGCATTGCAAAAAGCATACTTTGCACTTATCTTGATTTAGATTAGTTGAATTCCTTATCCTATACATTTGCAAAAAGCATACGTTGCACTTATCTTCATTTAGATTAGTTTAATTCCTTATCAATACATTTGCATGCATATACTATCCATGATGATTGATTAACCTTATTGATTCATTGTTGATACACTGGTAAATGTAACAATATTTAACAGTTAGTAATATTGCTTTATCACAATTCCACGTGGTCTATGAGCCAGCTATGAACCTTGGTTTACTACATTTTTTTGTTTTGTTGCAACACTGCCATCTACCTAGATTAGCCTACCTGACTCTTCCTTCCCTAAAGTACTATCCACATGGGTGCGCTGTGTTCACAAGAAAGCGGCGGTCGGGTGCCATATCCTTTTAGGGAAATGACATCATTTTCGCTTCAATTTGCTGTGTCTAATGGAAACGCGGTAGATTGGAACTTGAAAGTCTGAAAATTTGTAGTCGAGGGAGGTAAGACACATTTTAACCAAGTGCATGTTGCAGTTTTTTCTATAATGAGACGAGACTATTTTGAAAAACAAATTGCTTGGTCAGCCCGTACCGTTAGCTGCTGCCTGCCAGTGCCACACTGTTATAGATGGGTTAGCTTAGTTGTACAGAAAGCTAGCTAGCAGACGTTAGTGCTAGCCGGCTGATATTAGCTAACGTTAGTTAGCTAGCCAAGCCATGGTTTCAGCCACGTCTAAATGTATCGTCTAGCTAGCTATCTTGCTTCCAATGTTTAAACATTTTGTATCCATCTCTGTACTCATAGCTAACGTTAGTTATCTAGCTAGKAATGGTGCTACTGCTAGCTAGTTTGCTTGACAGAAAGAAATGTCAACAAAGCCCCTCTCAACCCTTTCTGCTTTGTGTTCTCCCCAGGTGTCAAGTAGATTTTGAATCGTGACCCGTCTCGAATAGAATCTTATATGGCTGCCCCAGCCTTGCAACAGCCCAGTTTTCTTCTGGTTAGTGGTAACTCCTATATTGTATTGCTCATCATGAGCTAGTTACATGTGAAATATATGTTGCCTGCCTGAAGTTCTCATGAGCCAAAGTCAATGTCACAGAACGTCAGTTATCTAACACTGTTACAGCAGTAACTGTTGTCAACTCTTATGATGTTCTCTTCTCGTTACAGGCCAATCTGAAAGTTGACTCGACCACCAAACCTTTTCTCCAGCGGTGCCAGGAGCTGGTGAAGGTCATTGATGACTACCCTGCAAAGGTGCAGTTTGCTTGTATAGACCAGTGTTGTCTGTCTTGCATGAGTTGTTAGAGATTGAATTGTGCGTGCTTAGGTCCAAACTATCTAAAATTTGAAGCAAGTTGTCAAGTCTGGATAAAAAATCGAAWCAAATTGTATTTGTCACATGCGCCGAAAACAACGGGTGTAGACCTTACCGTGAAATGCTTACTTATAAGCCCTTAACCAACAAAGCAGTTCAATAATTAGTTAAGAAATTATTTACTAAATAAACAAAAGTAAAAAGTAATACAATAAAATAACAATAACGAGGCCGTATACAGGGGGTTGACTGACCTTGTCTTCAAGTAATGATGGTCTGTTGTTTCTCTTTGCTTATTTGAGCTGTTCTTGCCATAATATGGACTTGGGTCTTTTACCAAATAAGGCTATCTTCTGTATACCACCCCTATCTTGTCACAACACAACTGATTGGCTCAAACGAATTAAAAAGGAAATAAATTCCACAAATTAACTTTTAAGAAGGCACACCTGTTCATTTAAATGCATTCCAGGTGACTACCTCATGAAGCTGGTTGGGAGAATGCCAAGAGTGAGCATTGTTAGGTTAGATTACTTGTTAGATATTACTGCATGGTTGGAACTAAAAGCACATGCATTTCGCTACACTCGCATTAACATCTGCTAAACATGTGTATGTGACAAATAAAATTTGATTTGAAGCTGTCATCAAGGCAAAGGGTGCCTACTTTGAAGAATCTCAAATATAATATATTTTGATTTGTTTAACACTATTTTTTTTTTGGTTACTATATGATTCCATATGTGTTATTTCATAGTTTTGATGTCTTAACTATTATTCCACAATGACTTGGGTAACTGAAGTCTTTGAAAACATTTTGGGCCTTCCTCTGACACAGCCTAGTACATAGTTCCTGGATGGCAGGAAGCTTGGCCCCAGTGATGAACTGGCCCGTACACACTACCCTATGGAAACTGCTCGGTCTAATAACGAGCAGTTATCATACCAGGCAGTGATGCAACCGGTCAGGATGCTCTCAATGGTGCAGCTTTAGAACTTTTTGAGGATCTGGGGACCCGTGCCAAATATTTTCAGTCTCCTAAGGAGGAATAGGTGTTGTCGGGCCCTCTTCACGACTGTCTTGGTGTGTTTGGACCATGATCCTTTTTTGGTGATGTGGACACCAAGGATCTTGAAACTCTCGACCCGCTCCACTACAGCCGCGTCGATGTAAATGGCAGCGTGTTCGGCCCTCCTTTTTCTGTAGTCCACGATCAGCTTCTTTGTCTGGCTGACGTTGAGGGAGAGGTTGTTGTCCTGGCACCACACTGCCAGGTCTCTGACCTCCTCCCTATAGGCTGTCTCATCGTTGTTGTGATCGGCCTACCAATGTTGTCATTAGCGAACTTAATGGTTGTGTAGGAGTCGTGCTTGGCCACGCAGTCGTGGGTGAACAGGGAGTACAGGAGGGGACTAAGCACACACTCCTGAGGGGCCTCCATGTTGAAGATCAGTGTGGCAGCTATGTTGTTGCCTACCCTGTCATTCTTAGTTGCTTGGAGGTGTATGATTTATATAGAACGCTTACTAGGGTTTTATGTTATCTTTTGAAAGGGTTGGGGCAGACCCATAAGTTGGATTCTCCAGGCTTTCATGCCAATGTGGAATGTGTCTAGGCAGCTGTTACTGTGTGGTATGGTGGGATCAGAGGGGATATCAGGGTAGGGTGACACAGTGCCTGGAAATCAGTGTCTCAGGAACAGCTGCTACACTGCAGATGCCTCACTCTGCGTGTGCGCGTTACAGAGGAAGAGCACCTATCTGGCAATAGGTCAGAAAGAGCATTGAACATCCCTATCCAAACCGGTTCAACTCAACCATGTTATCCAATCTCATTCATCCTCTTGTCTTCCACTGGAAGTTTCCTCTCCATGATCTGATGACATTGTTGTGGAGGGAGACTAAAGCAGGGATAATGGAGGTAAGCTTGTGACTGACAGCATTAATATCGTTCTCTCTTCAGGAGCTGCACCTGATCTTCCCCTGGCTTGTAGAGAGTGTTTTTGGCAGTCTGGATGGGGTCATCGTGGGCTGGAACCTGCAATTCCTGCAGGCACGCAGCAATGAGTACAACATCGTCATGGACTTTCTCGATCCTAGGTAGGCCTCACAAGCTCCTTTGGTGTTAGCTGCTATTTTCAATGCGGGTGTATTTACACTACAGCGTTGCTCCCTATTGTATTCGGTTGCACAAAAACAGTCCGTGGGAAGCCAGAAGTTACGAATATATATGTATATTTCAACTTACAATGCCAGTGGGCAAGACGGTTGGTCATTAAAATGGGGATAATGTGAGACAAAATATCTAAAGAACGTATTATTAAACCGACTTTACAAACACTTAGGGTGTTAATATTACTTTGGTGTGTGTGTCACTTCACTGTGACACACAGTATGTATTACAGTGCATTCGGAAAGTATTCAGACCCCTTGAATATGCACAAAAATCTTATTTTTCTCATATTTTGTTCCATGTTTCATGAGCTGAAATAAAAGATCCCAGAAATGTTTCATACACACAGCTTATTTCTCTAAAATGTTGTGCACAAATTTGTTTACATCCCTGTTAGTGAGCATTTTTCCTTTGCCAAGGTAATCCCTCCACCTAACAGGTGTGGCATATCAAGAAGCTGATTAAACAGCATGATCATTACAGAGGTGCACCTTGTGCTGGGGACAATAAAAGGCCACTCTAAAATGTGCAGTTTTGTCACACAACGCCACAGATGTCTCAAGTTTTGAGGGAGCGTGCAAATTTGCTTGCTGATTGCAGGAATGTCTACCAGAGCCGTTACCAGAGAATTGAATGTTCATTACTCTACCAAGCCGCATCCACCATAAGCCGCTTTTTCCACATTTTGTTACGTTACAGCCTTATTCTAAAATTGATTAAATACTTTTCCCCCTCATCAATCTACACACAATAACACCATAAAGACAAAGCAAAAACAGGTTTAGACATTTTGCAAATGTATTTAAAATAAAAAAATGTAAATATTACATTTACATAAGTATTCAGACCCTTTACTCAGTACTTTGTTGAAGCACCTTTGGAAGCGATTACAGCCTTGAGTGTTCTTGGGTATGACACTACAAGCTTGGCACACCTGTATTTGGTGAGTTTCTGCCATTCTTCTATGCAGATCCTCTCAAGCTCTGTCAGGTTGGATGGAAAGCGTTGCTGCACAGCTATTTTCAGGTCTCTTCAGAGATGTTCGATCGGGTTGAAGTCTGAGCTCTGGCTGGTCCACTCGAGACTTGTCCCGAAGCCACTCCTGTGTTGTCTTGGCTGTGTGCTTAGGGTCGTTGTCCTGTTGGAAGGAGAACCTTCGCCCCAGTCTGAGGTCCTGAGCGCTTTGGAGCAGGTTTTCATCATGGGTCTATCTGTACTTTGCTCCGTTCCTCTTTCCCTCGATCCTGACTAGTCTTCCAGTCCCTGCTGCTGACAAACATCCTCACAGCATGATGTTGCCACCACCCTGCTTCACCTTAGGGATGGTGCCAGGTCAGACATGCTGCTTGGCATTCAGGCCAAAGAGTTCAATCTTGGTTTCATCAGACCAGAGAATCTTGTTTCTCATGGTCTGAGAGGCCTTTAAGTGTCTTTTAGCAAACTCCATGCGGGCTGTCATGTGCCTTTTACTGAGGAGTGGCTTCCGTCTGGCCACTCTACCATACAGGCCTGATTGGTGGAGTGCTGCAGAGATGGTTGTCCTTCTGGAAGGTTCTCCCATCTCCACAGAAGAACTCTGATAAGAGTGACCATCAAGTTTTTGGTGACCTCCCTGACCAAGTCCCTTCTCCCTAGATTGCTCAATTTAGCCTGGCTGCCAGCTCTAGGAAGAGTCTTGGTGGTTCCAAACTTCTTCCATTTAGGAATGGAGACCACTGAGTTCTTGGGGACCTTCAATACTGCAGAATTTTACCCTTTCCCAGATCTGTGCCACGACACAATCCTGTCTTGGAGCTCTATGGAGAATTCCTTCGACCTCACTGCATGTTTTTTGCTCTGACATGCACTGTTATCTAGATAGGTGTGTGTGCCTTTCCAAATCATGTCCAATCAATTAAATTTACCGCTGGTGGACTCCAATCAAGTTGTAGAAGCATCTCAAGGATGATCAATGGAAACAGGATGCACCTGAGCTCAATTTCGAGTCTTATAGCAAAGGGTCTGAATACTTATGTAAATAAGGTATTTTTGTTTTTTTATTTGTAATTTGCAAAAAAAAATCTACACCTGTTTTCACTTCGTCATTATGAGGTATTGTGTGTAGATTTGAAGAGGGGGGGAAATGAATTTGATCCATTTTAGAATAAGGCTGTAACATAACAAAATGTGGAAAAGGTCAAGGGGTCTGAATACTTTCCGAATGCACTGTATGTGGCTGTACAAGACGTGTATGACAATGTACAGCGTCTATTTTGTACCAGTACTGTGTGTCTATGACGATTTTCCCCTCAGGAACATTACATTTAAAAAAAAAAAAAAAATTTTTTTTATTGAACTTTTATTTAACAAGGCAAGTCAGTTAAGAACAAATTCTTATTTACAATGACGGCCTACCGGGGAACAGTGGGTTAACTGCCTTGTTCAGGGGCAGAACGACAGATCTTTACCTTGTCCGCTCGGGGATTCGATCCAGCAACCTTTCGGTTACTGGCCCAACGCTCTAACCGCTAGGCTACCTGCCGCCCCAGCCTAAATGACTTCATAAAAAGCATTTTTCGAAAAATAGTAATGTACTGTATACTGACTTAATTATGATTGTATATGCTTTTCAGTGGGCCAATGATGAAGCTTGTGTACAAGCTTCAAGCAGAGGAGTACAAGTATGAAATACCTGTCAGCTTTCTCCCTGTAAGTCTCATCCCTTTTTAAACATGTTTTTTTTTCTCAATTTGAAACATGGCAAGGTCATCCACAACAGTGATTGGTATAAAGCTTGGATGTTATTTTCCTCTTGCAGGGTCCTGTAAAGGCATCCATACAGGAAGGTGTCCTCCCAGATTGTCCACTTTTTCACAACAAGCTGCAGTTTCCTCTGTCTGGTCTCCAGACACTCAGCCTGGCGCTCAGTATCCTTGATGCTCAAACTCACACTCAGTCCTCGCCTTCTCACAAACATACAATGTGGACAATGACAATGTTTGCTTACATTATATACATTTGTTTTGTAGTCTGGTGGTATGTCCTTAAACCATCTGCAGATCCATTTGAATATTACATGTTCATATTTGCTTCCAGTCTTATCACACCAAAGGTAAACCCTACTCAACTGTCATTACAACAATAAATGTTTTGATAGTTTGGGATAACTTCCATGATAATCAGACTTATTTGACCTAACATGATAGTTTTGATGTGATTTTCTCAGAACTACCCTCTGGGCCAGCATGTGAGCAGCTTGGACAATGCGTACTTTGTGCTTGTGGACACCTACCTCAAGTACTTCCTCCCTACAGAGGGCAGCGTTCCTCCCTCTCCATTCGCCGACAATAGAGGCTCTGTGTCTCCACCTGCTCCCAGGTACTCTACAGTGGGGATAGGTCTTATCAAAATAAATGTTTCTGTCAGTGGTGTAAAAAGTACTCAATGGTCATACTTGAGTAAAAGTAAATATACCTTTTTAATAGAAAATTACTCAAGTAAAAGTCACCCAGGAAAATACTCTTAGACTTTTACTCAAGCAGTATCTGGTTTGAAATGTACTTAAGTACAGTGGTGGAAAAAGTACTCAATAGGCATACCTGAGAAAAAGTAAAAGCTATACAAACCAGATGGCACAGTTTTTTTTATTTACGGACAGACGGGCACACTTCAACACTCAGGCATAATTTACAAACACATTGTGTTTAGTGAGTCCGCCAGATCTGAAGCAGTAGAGATGACAAGTTGTTGTATTGATAGGTGCGTGTATTGGACCATAATTCTGTCCTGCCTTAACATTAGAAGTGAAGCGTACTTTTTGGTGTCAGGGAAAATGTATGCTAGTAAAAAGTACATTAGAATTGTAGTGGAATAAAAGTAAAAGTTGTAAAAAATATATATAAATAGTCAAGTCAAGTGCAGATACCCCAAAAATGACTTAAGTTGTACTTTAAAGTATTTTTTACTTCAGTACTTTACACCACTGGTTTCTGTGAATGTGAAAGGGTTGTGATCAGTAGGGTGAGAAAAGATGCTACCTGAACTTGTCCAATAAGAGCACACACTTTTACCTTTGGCTCTTAGTTTCTCCTTCCTTCCTCATGCTACAACTCAGAGCTCACGGTCATGTCTTTGGCGCCCAGGGCTCCCAGCGTGCCTTTTGCAGGGTATGGCATCCATAGCACCAGCCTCCTCAAGCGCCATATATCCCATCAGCCCTCAGTCACTGCTGACCCTGCAGCCCAGGAGATCTGGAGGTCAGAAGCATTACTACAGGTGAGGCTCCTTCATCCTTTGTCAGTCATGAATGGATTTAGTCTGAATGATGTCAGTCAGGTGTTTAGGGAATCGGGAATAAGACGTGTGTTACCCCCAGGTGTTTGTGGAGATCTGGCTGCATCACTACTCCCTGGAGATGTACCAGAAGCTGCAGTCCCCCCAGGTGAAGGTAAGAGCATGTCACATGGACCCTCCCACCACCAAGCTCCCCCCTCACCCCTGCACTGCAGCAACGCACGGCTGACTGGCTGATGACCCCCCCCCCCTCACTTGAACAACGGCAGGGCTCGTCCCACTCGAGTGCCATGCTAGACCTTCCTCCAAGCCACAGACATGGACCCCACATGGTGATCAGCGTCAAATCAACCTGTCCCCTGGCTGGGACTGGGACACAAAACGGGTCACATTGTCCTCTTTTCAACTAGAGGGGAGTGTTTCTATAAGACTTGCACTCCACACCTGGGCTATAAAAATGTAGTTTATATACACCTCCTTTGCACTGCATAGATGGGTATACTGTATATTAGTTGCTGTTTCTTATGCTTCTTTGAGGGTAACTGGAAAATCAGGCAGAGGGAGGTCTGGCTTTGGTTTGTACTGATCTATAGTCTCCCTATTTGCAGATTAGGAAACATGAATGCTATCAAAATGATCAAAGTTCACTGTTAAACCAATCAAAATAGGGCACAGGCATTTGTAATTTTATTTGAAAGGCAGGCTTATTTTTAGATTTTCTTTCCTTCGTTGCTGAATTATTGGCTTATGGGCAACTGCAGAGCAAATGTGCTGCACCGATTTGGCATGTGTATCTGGTAGTAGTGCTTTAGCTTCCCGCATGACCTGCGTGTGCCGTGTGTGTGTGTGTGTGTGTGGCACCATTAACTGTTTCAGTGCCCTTCTCTGTTGTTTATTTGGCTGTTGGGCTGCTAGGCTGGTTGCCATCTCTACTTCTGTTCATGTATCATTTAGCCACCACCCTTTGTCATGATCCATACACCTGTCAAATCCCCAATGGTGTACAGGCCATACCCTTCCCATCCCTGCTGTAACCTAGTACATTCCCAGTCTGTTAAATTGCATAGTTAAAGTTAAGTATGTGGTCCTCCATAGTGTAAGAGATGCAGTACCCCCTCTTCCCCCCTAAAACCCGACCTGTCATGGCCATTGGACAGAAACAATCATTTTACCTGTGGACTGTTCTTCTACCTAAAATAACAAACCCTGTTATTAACCATGTGTTGTGTCTTCTGTGCCTCATTGATGAGGATATTAACCGTTTAATCTCTCCTGTCTTGGGTGTGGAAAAGGCTACTGCATCACCCTAGCTGTCATAGCATTGTGTTCCTGTGGCCAATATCTTTTTGTTTGTTTTGTTTCTTGTTTTCTCCCATATTTGGTGTTCACTCCTTTTCCTTTGTGGATGCACTATATCCTTTTTTTCTCCTTTCTATTCTCATGTTCACCTCCTTCCCTTCTCCCCCTCTCTCCTCCTTTCCCAACTGTGTTYTTGTCGTTTCCCTCCTCCTCTTCCTCCCCTGGTTGTGACGGGTCGTACAGCTGGCGCTGCTGCACTATCGCCTCAGTATGTCCAGCATGCCGTGCCAACCCCTGACCCCTCCTGGCTCTGGGACCCTCGACACGTACCAAGTACTTTTACCTTTTCATCCACTCCCACCGGGCCTGCTGGAGGTAAACCTAGGCCCTGATGACAGAGTAGCATTAAGGTTAAGGTGGGGAGGTCAAGGGTACTTCTCTCCAACAAAAAACCAACATTTGAATGCCGTTACAGTGCATTCTGTAAAACCAACTGCCTGCTTGACGCAACCAGTCAAAGACCTATCCTTGGATGGACTCCATTTTGACGGCACGGAATTCACATAACGTCAAACATCTCACAGTAGAATCTGGCCCATAGAGAAGTATCCTTGAAAGGAGAATGTGCCTTCAAAGCATGTTTTGAATTTGAAGAGAGTGACGTTTTCATTGTATGTAGCATGTGGATGTCTGTTGTGTTGCACACTATCCTTAGTTAATGTGTGTCATTGTTTCTTTCCCATCTCACATTCTTCCATTGAGCAAACACTACTACAGTATACAAAACATATAAATAACCAAATTGCCCTAAATAAATTAAATAATTAATCATCAAATTGTCTACTTTCCTCATCATTCTAAGAATAATGGATCTGAATATCAATTTGAAGTACTATATGTGCCTGTTTCTGAGCTAGACACAGATTGAATTCTGTTTTCAGCTAGGCTTTTTCAACAGCAGGGTAATTTGAGAAACAGTAACAATGGCTAGGGGAGGAACCAGGATTAGGGGAATGTTCCAAGCCCAATGTGTGATTGGTTATTGTTATCCGAGGAGCTTTGTGTGATTGGCTGCTGCCCCTGTGGATCTCTGTATGACTGGCTGCTGTTTCAGGAGACTTTCACCCCGACAGAGGAGCACGTTCTGGTGGTGCGTCTCCTGGTGAAGCACCTCCATGCCTTTTCCTGCAGCCTGAAGCCTGAGCAGGTCTGCTCCTCGCCCTCAGCCCACTCCCACGCCAGCCCCCTGGAAGAGTTCAAGAGGTGAGCTGAGCAGTGAGCACCCCAATAGTCCGACATCAGGGTCCACGGTCTCTCCAGGAAATCACAATCGATCTYGTTTTGTCTGTAATTCACTGTGGCCCTGTCTCTGTAGGGTGGTGGTGCAGCGTTTTGTCCAGCAGAAGCTCTATGTGTTCCTCCAGCACTGCTTTGGTCACTGGCCTTTAGATGCCTCCTTCAGAGCGGTAGGTGTTCCAACTCCATCCTCAACCTTCTCAGCTTGGCTGGTGTCAATCACGACTCTCTCATTGGGTCCAGTTTTTTTTCTTTTTTTGTGCTCTCATCTCTATACCCCCACTGTCTCTGTGTTTAGGTGTTGGAGACGTGGCTTAGCTACATCCAGCCGTGGAGGTACACAGGAGAGAATACCAATCCTCAGACAGACCAGAACAAAGGTGTACCTGAGAAATGGTGAGTTATCTGTTGGATTACAGTATCGGTCAGGCTAAATAAATGTGTGCTAGCAGTGCTTCCTTGAAATGTTTTACTCAGAGGCACGGTTTAGTATTGGTATATTTGTCTTACTGATTCCAAAAATGTTCTGATCCATCTTCCTGACCAGGGGCTTGTTTGTTCAGGAGAACCTGCTCATGTACACAAAGCTCTTTCAGGGCTTTCTAAACAGGGTGGTACGCATAGACCTGGTCAACGTCAAAAATGCACTAATGGTCTTCAGGGTGGCCAAAGTCTTTGCTCAGCCAAACCTATCAGAGATGATTCAGAAAGGTAAGAACAGAAACAATCACCTAATCTTATGATACTTGTGTGATGCAGATGCACTAATAGTAATGTCCAACTACAGTAGACTGTGCTATCGCTAACCTGTCCTACCCTAAACCACCTATCTGTCCCCTCCCTGTCCCTCCCCAGGAGAGCAGCTGTTTCTGGAGCCGGAGCACGTCCTCCACCATCGGCAGCACCGGGTCTTCCTCACGCCAAGCCACGGTGGCAGCTTCCTGTCTGCCCGGCAGTCCGTGGTGACAGACAGGGTGTTCAGGGTGAAGAGCCACGTGTACGGCCTGGAGGGCCAGGACTGCCAGTACAAACAGATGTTCGGCACAGAGCTGAGGGGCGCGGTGAGTGGAGGGAACCATACTTGGGGGTAGTTTCATTGCAATTCCAGATTTGCAAGTTTGTTATTCCAATTCCCAATTCTGTAATTGAACCCAACTTTGTGAGAAAAGTGCTAATGAGGCTAATGCTGAGCTAGCTAGTGTTAACCACCTGCTACAAGCACATTCTGTGTGGACTTTATTGAATTTGCTAGGCTGACTGTTCACACATTTTATCAATCATCAGTTAACTGTAGTCTCAGTTGAGTAAAAGGAACTAGCTACGCTCTGCAAGATTAGATTGCTCTGAACTGTACTGTGTTGCCGACTTTCTGGAGAAGACTATGTTCTCCTTGCTTCTCACAACCGCCCAGGCCTGCCCTTCGTATTAGATTTACATTTGTCATTTAGCTCAGGGTCCAAACTCGGTCCTGCCTCCCCCTGGGTGAACATTTTGGTTTTTGCCCGACCACTACACAGCTGAATCAAATATCCAACTCATCACCAAGCTTTGATGATTTGAATCAGCTGTGTGGTGCTAGGGCAAAAAACTAAACGTGCACCCAGAGGGGGCCCCAAGACCGAGTTTGGGAAACCCTGATTTAGATGCTTTTATCCAAAGCGACTTAGAGTAGTGAGTGCATACATTTTCATACTGGTCCCCCGTAGGAGTTGAACCCGCAACCCTGGCATTGCAAGCGCCATGCTCTAACAACTGAGCCACACAGCACCACTAGAACCAATCAACAACTACTCCTTTAGTCTGATGTTTTGAGGCTGCATATAAGCATGGTCACTGTTGTCATCCTTCTTTGATGTAGGTCCTGAAGCTCATTCAGATCATTGCCCAGGCGAGGCAGACAGCCAAGAGGATATCAGATCACTCAGCTGAAGTGGCGGCCAATAACTCCTTCATGTCTTGGTTTGGAATGGGCTCCCCCGACCTCAACTACACCTTCAATGGAGGAGAGGTGGATGACACTGGGGAATGTGTCAAGAAGACCCACGAGTTCCTGGAGAGGTCACTGGACTACCTCTGTCAGATATTTCGGGTAGGTTTACACAGATGTTTTCCTTAAGATTTTAGCATGTGCTAAACTGCTGCAATTGATAATAATCAAACTTAATTCAACTAATGTTGGGTGAAAATGTGTCATGCTATTGTGTGTCGTCTCCAGCTGAATGCAGGGCAGCTTTCTCAGCTGATGGCTACCCTGGGCTCTGGTCAGGACGATGGGAACTCCAGGCAGCTACCAGACTGTGTTCAGGGTGAGAATGGACTCATCCTCACAGACCTGGGCCGAATGCAGGTCAGACTACTTATTCAACTCACGCAAAACTACAACCCCAACCATGTCATAAAGGGATTATTGTTAAATATGTGTGATGTTTTTGCAGATCATCAATGGACTACGTAGATTTGAGATTGAGTACCAAGGAGACCCAGAGCTTCAGCCCATCAGGAGCTATGAGAATGCTGTCCTGGTCAGACTGTTTTTCAAGATCTCGTCCCTGGTGAATGAGAGGGTATGTGATATGTAGCCTAACAGAATCTGAGTTATCATAGTTTTAGTCCAAGCATTCTGTAATCAGAACCGTTCTCCCCTCCACAGTTCGGAGGTCACATGGAAGCTCTGTGCTCGCGGCCGGACTTCCTGGGCCGTTTGGGACGACACTACCTGGCCAGCCCCGAGGTCATAGCGGACGGCAGGCAGAGGAGCCCAGAGACACGGCGAACAGCGGAGAGGAACCGACGGCCGCGGCTAAGTCTGCGCACACTGGCGAGCTACAGAACCCTGCTGATGCTTCTATTTCTCTACCTGTTTGGGGTGCTGTTCTCATTTGGCCCCATATCCAGCACACTGCTCATCCTTACAGGCGGCTTTCTCTATGGACTCTTCATAACACTGTTTGGAGATAAACTCAAGTCCCAGTAGCAGGGGAATGAAAAGGCTTTTTTTTGCCACTTGCCTTTGTGCTTGGCCATCTGTTATGATATATTCAGTCCCTTTTTATTCTTGTAAATAAATACAAGTGCATTGCTTTTCAGATGAAGTTTGCTAAATCTTTTTTTTTTAAGCAGTTTTACTGATTGACAGATATGAACGATAGTTGTATGATTTAATATTCTAACAAGATATTGAACATTGAAAGGATGGTGGTGATTATCCTCAAACTACAAGATTGACAGGTGTAATAAATAGTTACATGACTCTTGCACTAGTATTTTGAATTGATGATAATCATTTAACTGAAGATGGTATTCTTTGCCTTTATCATTTTTGTATGAATGTGTCAGCTTGCAAAGACGACAGAAATGTAGTTATACAATGTTGCATTCGAATGGCAGATTTTATTTACCGCCACCGATTGAGAGTCTGGTTGTCATGGCAACGTATGCAGGCGTGCTTGTCCACTAAAGACAGGTGAAAGGAAAAATAAATCGTAAGTGCACATGGGTAATCTGTGTATTGACCTTTCGTATCTCGTTCAATTGTTTCTAAACTTTGCACACTGTGGCGGTGAACAATCCATGCGCTCGGGAACGTTTGTGGTAAGGGTTCTGCACGATTATTGACGTGGGACTTGCTAGCTAGCCAAGTTAAACGGTCGTCAAGTTACAACAGTCAGTCATAAACCCCGCCTATTTCTACAATGTATCTTCTTAAAATGTGATTTTTAAACCTAAGCTTAACCACACCGCTAACCGTATGCCTAACCTTATAAGACAATGTCCTAAACTTAACCACACCGCTAACCGTATGCCTAACCTTAAAATAAGACAATGTCTGGCAACAGTCTTCTACCTGTCCGAAATCTACCCCACTGGTCCCGCGTTATATGCTTTGACAAGCCTTGCTTTCCACAACCACTTCCTGTCCCGGTCTATGAACTTCAACCGCTGTCCAAGTCAAGTCTCATCTCACCATGTATACCCGCATTGTTGCCAACTTAACGACTTAGTCGCTATATTTAGTGAGTATTCAGACCCTTCTAGCGACAATAAAATAAAAAGCGACTAGCGACAAATCTAGCGACTTTTTCTGGTGTTATTGGAGACTTTGAGACTGACGTGAAAGCACGTATCGTTCTTACTCTTCTCAACGAGCAGCGGGTGCTGCGGTGGGGGACCCACCCCCGTCCCAAAGCACTCACAGGCGGCCCGGTCGTCGCACAGCAGTCCCTCCCAGCTGCAGTCAGAGCACTCCTCTGCGTCCAGACTGCAAATGAATCGCGCATGCTGGAAGCCGCCGCTGGTTGATCCCGCCCCGGCTTAAATTTTTTTAAATTACCTGAATTAGGGCCAGACTAGTTACCATAATTTTCTCACATTGCCATTGACAGTTTTTTCTATTTTTTTCTCTTTTTGGTCCATTTAGATTGTATGTAAAAAATGTTATGGTTAAAAATGTTCATGTTTTACTGTGACTTGTCGGCTCCTAAGTGGACCATAAGGTTAAAAACAAAACCAAATTAAGGAAACTAAAATAAATTTAAAAACGAAGTAACTCCGCCAGAGTGTTAATTTTGGGTCACTTTTGCCGGTCCCAAGCCCGGATAAAGGAGGGTTGGAATTGTGACATTAAAAAAAAACAAGAATCGACAGAAGAAAGTTAATTTGTAGTTCTAAACATATTTAGGGTGTTTTTTACTCACTTTCTGTCTCCCACGACATCATTCCCATATCCTATTGCGTCGACGTCATTTAGCGACTTCTAGCTACTTTTAGGACAGCCAATGGGAAGACCTCAGAGTAACGAGTCATTTTTTGTTTACATTTTAACTATAAACAACGTGAGCAGGTCTCCATTTCCAACTATAGCGAAGCTGCCATTGTGACACAGTACAACAAAAATGGTATTACAACGTTCAGAAGGCGAGTTGGTGCCATCGTGTTCAATAGAACTAATAGGAGCTGGCAGGGTGAAAAATGCCCTAAAATAAGGCCTGTTTTTTCGTGATTACTTCAAAACTACGGCCGGCAGCTGGGATATGGTAATATTATGAAACTGGGTTCCACCGCGGATGCAATGAACTACTTTTTATTGGAAAAAAGTATTGTTAAAAATGTCATATGTCCACAGAGGATCAGGCTGAGAACAATGCATTGAGGGACTAGCAGTACAGCAGGCCCAGCCCACACTAACCCAAGCCTCTTTCACTAACAAAAGTAGACTCCTACTATGGCCATTGAAGGACTTCCAGGAAATTACTACTGACTGAATGTTAACTTATAAAGTTCAATTTATATTTCTCCCTATTAAACTTAATTTGGTGTGCCGTTGTTGGTCAAGTTAGTTGTATTTTGTCTTATGGGAATTGGATGTACAGGTAACTGCCAAAATAAACACCATCAGTGTCTTAAAGTAGGGTGTTGGGCCACAACAGCTTCAACGCGCCTTGGCATAGATTCTACAAGTGTCTGGAACTCTATTGGAGGGATGCGACACCGTTCTTACAAGAAATGTCATAATTTTGTGTTTTGTTGATGGTGGTGGAAAACACCGTCTCAGGTGCTGCTCCAGAATCTCCCATAAGTGTTCAATTGTGTTAAAATCTGGTGACAGACACCATTTAAACCCCCTATAATCCTTTGAGACAACTCTTTCCAAGACACTGAGATCACTTTAATCCTTTGAGACAACTCTTTCCAAGACACTGAGATCACTTCTAGCCACACTAGCCAAAACAATGAGCTACTGGGCATTTTATACATGACCCTAAACGTGATGGGATGTTAATTGATTAATTAACTCAGGAACCACACCAGTGTGGAAGCACCTGCTTTCAATATACTTTGTATCACTCATTTACTGAAGTGTTTCCTTTATTTTGGAAGTTACCTGTATCTAGGTTCATGAAAACACAGGTGAACAGAAAAGTTTTTATTCATGATAACAAAAAAAAACAAATCCCTTATGAGTATATATATATATATATATATATACATACATATACACACACTTCAAAGCTTTACACCGCAACGTGTTCAGTTATTGGTTATACATTTTCTCAACTCAAAATTCTTTACATAACTCATCCCAAATGGACCTTCTCATAATACAGTTTGTATAGAACCCTCAGCAGCACACCCTAGTGATAGGGGAGAGCTGGTGCTCCAAGATGTGGTAGCCCACTCCTTCCAGTTTGCACTGTCTTCGTGATAAGTTATGTTGTACCCAGCATGGTTTGCTGCACAGGTGAGGTGAGCTTCTTGTCTATGCTGCAGAAAGACAGGCTTGTCTGACACTCTGGGCCCAAGTATTGAGCAGTGCAGTCACTGAGTGCTTGTCTGGGAGCTGTAGGAGCTTGGAGGTCATGTTTCTGTGAACGTTTTGTAGGAAGGGGTTAGCACCTGGAGAGTAGAGGAAGACAAAGTAAAGCATAAATCAACTCGAAAATGCATTGAAACCTGAGACAAGCTAAAAATAAATATATAGATATATATATATATATATATTTGTAACATTTTAAACTGTCACGGTAATGTTGGGATACTTTCTCCATTACAGCCAAAGTTAAAGTAGAGTAAATTTGACTAATACAGTGCATTCGGAAAGTATTCAGACCCCTAGACGTTTTCCACATTTAGTTACATTACAGCCTTTTTCTAAAATGGATTAAATTGTTTTCCCCCCCTCAATCTATACACAATACCCCATAATGACAAAGCAAAAAAAAGTATTCAGACCCTTTACTCAGTAGTTTGTTGAAACACCTTTGCCAGGTTTCCTCCAGACGTGACTCAAAGTGGGCTGTCATGTGCATTTTACTGAGGACTGGCTTCCGTCTAGCCAGTAACCATAAAAGCCTGATTGGTGGAGTGCTGCAAAGATGGTTATCCCATCTCCACAGAGGAACTCTGAAGCTCTGTCAGAGTGACCACTGGGTTCTTGGTTACCTCCCTGACCAAGAGGTAACCGAGAGCCAGCTCTAGGGAAGTGTCTTGGTGGTTCCAAACTTCTTCCATTTAAGAATGATGGAGGCCACTGTGTTCTTGGGGACCATCAATGTTGCAGAAATGTTTGGTATCCTTCCCCAGATGTGCCTTGACACAATCTTGTCTAGGAGCTCTACGGACAATTCCTTCAACCTCATGGCTTGGTTTTTGCTCTGACATGCACTGTCAACTGTGGGACCTTATATAGACAGGTGTGTGTCTTTCCAAATCATGTCCAATCAATTGAATTTACCACAGGTGGACTCCAATCAAGTTGTAGAAACATCTCAAGGATGATCAATGGAAACAGGATGCCGCTGAGCTCAATTTCGAGCCTCATAGCAAAGGGTCTGAATGCTTATGTAAATAAGGTATGTGTGTTTTATTTTTAATACATTTAAAAAATGTCTAAAAACCTGTTTTCACTTTGTGTGTAGATTGATGAGGGGGAAAAAAGGGTTTTATCCATTTTAGAATAAGGCTGTAACATAACAAAATGTGGAAAAAGTTAAGGGGTCTGAATACTTTCCGAATGCAATGTACGGATACAGAGAAAGCCAGTGTGTCTTACCATACACTTGCCCGTCGTCTGCCCACTGAGGGCTCTGGTCTGGGTAGTCTGCTGGGATGCTGAGCTGGAGAGGAGGCACACTTGGCAGGTTCTTATCATCTGGAAGAGAGAGGCAAGGAATAACGTCAGACATCAATTTATTTTATATTTGAGAGAGAATAGTGTGATTTCCCCCGGTCTTCATCTCTCAATGCCCTACACTAGCGGTTGGCCCATAAGTGATTGACTCAGCCATGCCTTCTTGCCCATCCAATATTTCCTCATCTCCCAGCCCTTCTAATGCGACTATCCCCGATGCATCTCACTCTTTTCCCCCTGCTCCGCTACAAAGTTTCTCCCTGCAGGCGGTCACTGAGTCTGAGGTGCTAAAGGAGATCCTTCAACTTGACCCCAAAAAACCCATCTGGGTCAGGTTTAGATCCTTCTTTAAGGTTCCAGCCCCTATCATCGCTGAGCCTGTCTCTCCTCTCTGGGGAAGTTCCCATTGCTTGGAAGGCAGCCATGGTGCGTCCTTTATTTAAAAGGGGGAGATCAAGCTGATCCTGTTATAGGCCAATTTCTATTTTGCCCTGTTGATCAAAAGTGTTGGAAAAATGTGTCAATCAACTGACTGGCTTTCTCGATGTCTATAGTATTCTCTCTGGTATGCAATCTGGTTTCCGTTCAGGTTATGGATGTGTCACTGCAACCTTAAATTTCCTAAATTATGTCACCATTGCCCTTGATTCTAAGCAATGTTGTGCTGCTATTTTTATATAAAGTAGACCATTCCATTCTTGTGGGCCGGCTAAGTATTGGTGTCTCTGAGGGGTCGTTGCCTGGTTTGCTAACTACCTCTCAAAGAGTGCAGTGTATAAAGTCAGAACATCCACAGTCTCAGCCACTGCCTGTCACCAAGGGAGTACCCCAAGGGTCAATCCTAGACCCTATGCTCTTCTCAATTTACATCAACAACATAGCTCAGGCAGTAGGAAGTGCTCTCATTCATTTATATGCAGATGATACAGTCTTCTACTCAGCTGGCCCCTCCCTGGATTTGGTGTTAAACGCTCTACAACAAAGATTTCTTAGTGTCCAACAAGCTTTCTCTGCCCTTAACCTTGTTCTGAACACCTCATAAACAAAGATCATGTAGTTCGGTAAGAATAATGTCCCCCTCCGGTGTTATTACTACGTGAGGGTTTAGAGCTTGAGGTAGTCACCTTATACAAGTACTTGGGAGTATTGCTAGATGGTACACTGTCCTTCTCTCAGCACATATCAAAGCTGCAGGCTAAGGTTAAATCTAGACTTGGTTTCCTCTATCGTAATCACTCTTTCACCTCAGCTGCCAAACTAACCCTGATTGAAAGATGACCATCCTACCCATGCTAGATTACGGAGACGTAATTTATATATCGACAAGTAAGGGTGCTCTCAAGCAGCCAGATGTTCTTTACCATTCGGCCATCAGATTTGCCCCCAATGCTCCTTATAGGACACATCACTGCACTCTATACTCCTCTGTAAACTGGTCATCACTGTATACCCATCGCAAGACCCACTGGTTGATGCTTATTTATAAAACCCTCTTAGGCCTCACTCCCCCCTATCTGAGATATCTACTGCAGCCCTCATCCTCCACATAAAACACCCGTTCTGCCAGTCAAATTCTGTTAAAGGTCCCCAAAGCACACACATCCCTGGGTCGCTCCTCTTTTCAGTTCGCTGCAGCTAGCGACTGGAACAGTTCTCAATCTCTTCATTCAAAGACTAAAATCATGGACTCTGACACTTGTAGCTGCTTCGCGCAATGCATTGTTGTCTCTACCTTCTTGCCCATTGTGCTGTTGTCTGTTTCCAATAATGTTTGTACCATGTTTTGTGCTGCTACCATGTTGTCGTCATGTGTTGCTGCCATGCTGTACTGTTGTCTTAGGTCTCTATGTAGTGTTGTCTCATGTCATGTGTGTTTTGTCCTATATTTACATTTTTAAATGCAGCCCCCGTCCCTACAGGAGGTCTTTTGCTTTTTGGTAGGCCATCATTGTAAATAAGAATTTGTTCTTAACTGACTTGCCTAGTTAAATAAAGGTTAAATAAAATAAAATAAACAATTTGCAGAACATCCGCTCCAACTAAAATCGGCCCGCGACTGAATCTAGTTGCCTACCTCAGCCCTTAACTCACCTAGTTTACAGATGAGGTGCACAGTGCCGTTGTTACTGCAGAACGAGGGGTCCAGGTTGACCAGGAACTTGGCATTAAGACGGGCCACCTCCCCCTGAAGGATGTTGGGGATGGTCTGACGGTCATCCTCCTCGTGTTTCCTCTTCCGGGCCGCGATGATGGGGCCCCTGTGGAGTGGGAGAGAATAGACATGGGTGTCAGATGACGGCCTGATCCCAAAGCTACTGTACTCTTTAATACACTTTCTCTATGCACTGTAGGAAATTAGGATGGTCTTGTATCAACGACAGAGTGGTGGACAGATCTAAAGCAGGGATGCTCCACAATGCCCTGACCTAAAGTGTAGTGTTTCTGGACATGAAGGAGTGGTTAGGGTAAACTCACATGATGGGCGGCCCGTGGATGGCTGTCATGGCTGGGGCGAAGGTACGGTACAGGGAATGGTTGAAGACAGGCGAGCGGATGTTTGCCATGACGGCATCCAAGAGGGGCTGGCACAGGTACTGCTGCTTGGTGCAGGGCACAGGTGGAGGGGGTGGCGTCGGCTATAACAGGTTTAGGAAAAAGTCAGTTGTTAAGGAGCTAAATAAGCAAACGTTTTGTTGAATTGTTGCCGATTCACATTCAATGGGTAACCTTTAGGAATTCACAACAGAAAGACATTTTGAAAACCAAGGAGCAATATAACAGCACAAAGATTATCAACACAGTCTCATGCTTACCACAGCCATATCATTCTTCAGTTTCTCCAGTGCTATCTCACACTTCTGTAAGGTTCTGAGAGGACACCTGCAAGTCCGGGAGAGGAAATATCATTCAATAACCATTGCTGAGACAAACTTGGATGGACACTGACACACATAAGCAACACACTTGTATTATTTTACCTTGTGTTGGGGTCAGTGAGAATGTTCAGCAGGCTCTTCATCTTACTCAGGTCCTTTTTCCTATCTGTTGGGAACGCAAACTCCCTTTAGTGAGTGGGAACAGCCAAGACTGGCAAGAAAAGTAAGAAAGAGCATGGCGTGAGTGCATACCTTCATTTTTGTCTATCTTGTTGATCATCCTGCGCAGCGGCTCAATGTATTTGGAAAGCTGTTTGAGTTTCTCCATGTACTGCTGGTCCTCCTGCTGATTGGCCCCGGATGGACTCATCACTGAACTGGGGTTCCCTTCACGTCACCAGACAACCACGTGGTACAACAATTAGAATCCTCAGGTACATTGAATGTGTTTACATAGTCTTGGGGACACCGGGAAAAGGCTTGATTGGTCTTCCAATATTTGGCATAGAATGCAAATAGAAAATTATGTGGTTCCAGACAAATCAAAATCCTACATAGAGCCGATTTAAGAATGTAAACTATAGTAAGGAAAACAATCAGATGTGAGGTATGATATTTAGGGGCTTAGGCCCCCACCTCTGCTCCAGCGAGGAGCTGGGACAGTACCTGGGGTGTTGAGGGGTCCTGGGGAGGGGACGCTATAGTTCTGGGGAGTGCGTGCGGTGGCTGGGCTATGCGAGGGCTGGGGGGATGGACTAGGCTGGAAGCCACCTGGCGACGGTGTGGGACCAGAACTGCTGTGAAGAAACGCAATACAGTTGACACCAGAGAAAGTCATTCTATTTCAAGACTAGACTTGAAATAAAACTTTAGAATGCCATATTCAAGTCAATAAAAGCGCTACATAAAGTGAGAGAGTGGGCTTGTCATCTTTGCTCACCTGACTGAGTTGGGCTGGGAGGACGGGGGCTGTGGGGATGGCTGTGGCTGGGGAGGGGGTGGCATGGACTGGGGGGTCTGTACCTGTACCGGCGAGGGCGATGACATCATCTGGTGCTGCTGAACCTATGGAGGGTGTGAAAAGAAAAATGGGGGGCTCACACCAGACAAGCCAATCACTGGAGACCCCAGCACATCTTTAGCTGGTTGGATGCTGCATCACGTTGCCATCCATCCTAGATAGCAGGGGGAAAAGATCCTTCAGACATTACGCCGACCAGGGCCTGAGTGCCTACTGAGGAAGATAGGAAGAAAATACTTGTCTTACTGGCACTTACCATACACGATGAATACTGGCCAGACACCCTTACACTGAGCAAAATAAACAACAGCATTTCCAATCACATCTATAGGCCTACCCTTAATGGATTCCAAATGGGAACCTGCTTGTAGAAGGCACAGCTCTCTTTCCATGAATCCACATGCATATCTATACTGAGCATGAGAACAGATGTTTACTATCAGATCTAATTCCACTGGTCTGTATAAGAAGCAGGAGTGGAGGTTTGGGTAGAGTGGGGATGAAATTTGAGGGCTGCACTGAGGGATGAGGGTTGGCATAAGGAAGCACACCAGAGGGACACGGTTTTAGGAGAGGTGGTGGTCACCATGAGGGTCAGGTCAGGGTCAGAGTAGGAAGACTGCCTGGTCACTCTACCCTGGCGTAAATACCTGTGGCATTTGCTGTCCTCCCATGGCAGCAGAGTTTGGAGGTATGGCAGGGTTCGGGGCAGCACGGGGCAACCGGGGTGGAATTTGTATCCCAAGGCGGGGCATCATCATCTTGGAGGACAGAGGGGACAACATACACGTCACAAGCAAAACAAGAAATGCAATGCATCAGTGGAGATGATGCACATGCATGCACAAAAAAATAAAAACATTCGGACACATGCATGCACGCTCCCAGGAGCAAAATCTGTAAAATACATTGCACAAGCAGACATGCACAAACACATGGACGCACACTCATTGACACACAGACAGAGCCACAGTTACAGTCATATCTTAAACCCTGGTGAGAGAGAGACAGCGTTGCCAAGCATGTGACCCTGTCTCCGGAGTCGGAACAAACAGTTGCCATGACAACAGTGATGAGGCCTGCCTGGCCAGTGGGAACATGCTCCCTCTCCTCTTTAGGCCAAACCATGCAGTGTGTATGACAGTTATTTAAATGGCTTAGCTAAGTACAGTAGGTCAACATTGCCAACTGACTAGAAATAACATAGATCTCCATTTTTGGTTACTAAATTATTCAACATTCATTTATTAAACATTCTAGTCTGGAAAATATTTCAATGGTTTTATCAAACGACGGTTGTGTAGATAGGCATTGCATTTTGAATGGTGGAACCTCACTGGTACCCCCAGTAGGAGGTTTGGCAGGGATTTCCCAAACAGTATCTATTGGTCAATTGGATGAGAGAATGGGGGCCCTTCAATGATTGATGATGCCATGTATTTGCATCTACAGTAACAGTAGCGCTGGTAGATGCAGCAGCCGAGTTAAAGAATATTGTTGGTTTGCAGGGCAGAGTAAGCATGCAGTTGCAGCATTCACTGCATGAACAACACACATGCATGAAGGGGGAACAAGACATTCTAACGTTGCTGTGAGGTACAATAAAGAGACATCCTCTGGGAGATCAACTTTATTTTCTCTCAGCAGCCCACCCGTGGGTTTCATTCTGAGAAATGCAGTAGCACACTTCCAGGGATTTTCAATAGGGAGAAGTAGCGGTGGGGAGAAGAGGTCTAGGTGAGTTCTAGTTTGGTAGAGAAGGGATGGGGTAAGTGGCTTGTGGAAGTGAATCCTAGCTCCATCCCTATTTTGCTTGGAAGCGATAGAGACAGGAGTACCAAGCCTATCAAGGAATTCTCAGAAAGCATCATATTCAAATGACAACAAACTAAATTGATTTCCTGGGTTATGTAGGAGACTCATTATTCAGTTCAAACCAAAGAACCCCTGAGCCTGAGCCATCAAGCAGCAATGATGCAATTATTAGAATAGATGCTAACTTAAGTCTCTGTAGGTAACGTTGAGCTATAAAACAAGCATTACTACCTCCTGGCTATGGCAGTAGCTTAAGTATGGCAACAGGCAACACAGAAAAATATAATTTGTCTTCCTCAAGTCATTTAACACCAACAGAAGAGCTTGCGACCCAAAATTAAATCAACTGCTGAAATTTCAAAGGGGTGAATCTGAAAGCATGCACTCACTCCAGGCCAAGCTCAGTGACAAGTGTCAGTCCCCAGTCAGTCAATCAGTCCCACTACACACCAGCTTGCAGTGCTGTGCTCTTACCTGTCCAGGTACTGCTGCAGCTAGCTGGGCCTGAGCTGCCGCCTGTTGGGCTTGCTGCGCTGCCTGCTGGGCCTGCTGGACTTGCTGCTGCTGCTGCTGCATCGCTCTAGCCTGGCCACACACAAACAGAACACAGCACATACACACACACACACACACACGCATAGGGAAGCAAGCAAGCAGAGGAGTGTGTAAAAAAATATACTGGAATAGGTGTGTTATCCCAGAAACTATAGATTACAAATTTAGAGTGGACAACAAAAAGGACACCACTATTCTACAGAGGGTGAACTAAACTTAATGTTAATCTTTTTCCATAGCACCACCTCTGCTTTACCTGCAATGCTTGGATCTTGAGCTGTTGCTGCTGCTGACTGAGCGAGCTGATGGGCACGTGCTGTGTGGAGGTCATCTGTCCAGCGAGAGACTGGGGCACCATGCCCTGCTGCTGCTGAGAGTGGGGGGGTAGCTGGGCCGCCTGGGGCTGAGACTGGGCCTGAACCTGCTGCTGCTGAACCATGTGCTGAATGGACTGCGCCTGGGCTTGTGCTTGGGCCTGGGCTTGTGCTTGGGCCTGGGCTTGTGCTTGGGCCTGTGCATGCTGCTGTTGGAGTTGTAACTGAACTATCTGCTGTTGTTGCTGGAGCCTTGATGGGTGCATCTGAAGAGAGATGGGGAGGGCATGTAAATACTTAAAGATAGATTATTTGAAGCCCATAAATATGCTCATTTTATCCTTATATTTATTTACCAAAAGATCAACCAATTGAACTGCCTTCTGTATGTCTCTGTTAACTTTTGATGTACATCTAGGCATACCATCATGGTGGAGATTGGAACTTATACAGGGGCACAAACTGGTGAGGGGCCAAAAGTGAAAAGAATTGTCACAATACCAACATTTTACTAACGATGTGATACCAGGCCAAGTATCACGATTCCGAGTAGTATCAGGATACCACAGGGTTTGCCCCCCGATCACTTTTTATCCATCCAAAAACATGTGGCACGCGAGTAGTTTAACATTTCCAGCGACATGGTTTATAAAATTATATAAAATGTGTGCCAATTCGAGGTAGAAAGGGGGAGAAGGTAGCTCCGGTAAGGAGTGGTTTGGGCTAGAAACTTATGGCAAGCCTGACTGTCAATGTGCTCCGTTTTTCCTCTATGGCACTAAGAGGCTGCGTGAAGCCAACTGCCCTTCTTGTTCTTACAGGCGAAATTAAAAGAGGCGTATCCACTTCGCTTGCGCAGCGAGCCGCTCCAATAATGTCTGCACACCTCAGCTCGCCATCACGACAAAATAACATTTAAAAACTGATGGAGATGCACAGAAAGAATGGACAGAGAAGCAGCTGAGTAGGCTAATGGCTGGTTAGGGGATGTGGCTGGCTGCTCACAGCTGTCACGTGATATTGGATGAAGCACTCATTCTGACATGACAAATCTGACATCACGCTCTGAACTCTGATATTCTATTTGTAGGCAGTGTAGGGATGCATTCTGTGCTCAGTCATTCATTTGGAGAGAGAAGGTAGTGATCACAGGGAGAAGATCTGTTCGAGGCTCTTTTGTATAGCACTATGGGTGATACACTCTACGCCTGCACACTTTTTGTCAGTTTTTTACAGCTCTACACAACTCACGTGGATTACCTATTTTGAGATCCAAACGGCGAACATCGTCAAAAATGGACAAGTTTGCATCCCTGTTATACCTGGTTCTGTTGTTGCTGGTTTTGGGCCTGCTGCTGCTGCTGGTTTTGGTGCTGCTGTTGGAGCTGTTGGTTCTGATGGTGTTGCTGCTGTAACTGTTGCAGCTTCAGCTGCTGCTGGACCTGAAACTGCTGCTGCTGTATGGCTGTCTGTTGTTGCATAGCTGTCTGCTGCTGCTGCATGGCCGTCTGTTGCTGTTGTTGCATGGCTGTCTGTTGCTGCTGTGCCTGAAACTGCTGGAACTGAATGGACTGCTGCTGCTGGGCAATCTGCTGCATCTGCATCTGCCCTGGACCTCCTACTACAGGGAGGATGTGGACAAAACAGACACACATCCTCCAGCTGAGAACTTGGGGAAAGCCCTGGAGGAAAAGCACTACACCTGAGCGTTACTAAGGAAACAGAAATATGAGTGTAGAGCAGTGCCTGTGAGCCGAGTTGAGCGGTCGGAAATCCAGCTTATTGCACACAGAGCGCTCCACGTCCATTTCCCCAGCTGCAGTCAAATTGTGCCCACTCCGCTCCTCGCTCTGCTCCCACTCATCTCTGCTCACATGCTCTGAGCCTCATGGAGGACACAGGAATATGAGTTTGGAGGTCCCTGATCGAAAATCAAAATGTCATGACCAGTAGGCTACTGATCCAATTGTTTCTGTGGGCTAACAGGCGGCAGCATTCAAATAAACATGAATAACGTGAGAAAGTGAAATAGCTTCAGAAATACACTCACTCGCTTGAGGATTTCCAGCCACACCTGCCATTGCATGCTGACCCATTTGCATCTGCCCCATGGTCCCCATACCACCCATGGGTGCACCAGGTGGCCTAGGCCCCATGGCGATGCCCCCTGGAACCCCTGGAACCCCTGTGAGATTTGTAAGGGCATTCATGGGATCTGGAAGAGGGGAGACAGTATATACATTTTACACATGGGTAGCGGCATGAGTAGCTACATAGATATTCTTCTGAATGTCTTTCAGTAAAGGAAAACATATTTAGCGAAATCACAACAACTCACCCAGACCTCCTCCTTGTGCCTTTTTATCTGCAAAACAAAAAATATACCATTACGTAACTCAACTTTACAGAATAGTTGTCTCAAAATATGAACAAGAGTTAGACCTACATTGCAGATAGGAAAAGTATGTGAAGTACTTACGAATGTCTCTGAAGTGAATGATCAACCTTGCTACCAGGGACAAGTATTCTTCCTGTTCAGAAGTAAACAATAACACCATTATTATACTGAACAAAAATATGAATGCACCATGTAAAGAGTTGGTTCCATGATTCAAGTAAAAGATCACAGAAATGTTCCATTTGTGCACACATTTGTTTACATCCCTGTTAGTGAGCATTTCTCCTTTGCCAAGATAATCCACCCACCTGACAGGTATGGCATATCACAAAGCTGATTAAAAAAGCATGATCATTACACAGGTGCACCTTGTGCTGGTGCCAATAAAAGAGTACTAAAATGTGCAGTTTTTTCAACAACACAATGCCAGAGATGTCTCAAGTTTTGAGGGAGCATGCAATTAGAATGCTGACTGCAGGGATGTCCACCAGAGCTGTTGCCAGTGAATGTAATGTTAATTTCTCTACCATAAGCCGCCTCCAACATTGTTTTAGAGAATTTGGCTATACATCCAACCGACCTTACAACCGCAGACCACACCAGCCCAGGACCTCAACATCCAGCTTCTTTTCCTGCGGGATCGTCTGAGACTTGCAACCCGGACAGCCGATGAAACAGCGGGCTTGCACAACCGAAGAATTTCTGCCCAAACTGTCAGAAACGTCCTCAGGGAAGCTCATCTGCGTGCTTGTCATCCTCACCAGGGTCTTGAACCGACTGCAGTTCGGCATCATAACCGACTTCAGTGGGCCAATGCTCACCTTCAATGGTCACTGGCACACTGGAGAAGTGTGCTCTTCAACTGTACCGGGCAGATGGCAGACAGTTTAGTGTGTATGGCGTCGTGTGGGCGAGCGGTTTGCTGATGTCAACGTTGTAAACAGAGTGCCCTATGGTGGAGGTGAGGTTATGGTATGGGCAAGCATGAACGAAGGACAACGAACAGAATTGCATTTTATCAATGGCAATTTGAATGCACAGAGATACCGTAACAGGATCGTGCCATTTATCCGCCGCCATCACCTCATGTGCCGCCATCACCTCCACACAATTCCTGGATGCTGAAAATGTCCCAGATCTTCATGGCTTGCATACTCACCAGACATGCTGGTGCTCTGGATCAACATGTACAACAGTGTGTTCCAGTTCCCTCCAATATCAAGCAACCTCGCACAGCCATTGAAGAGAAGTGGGACAACATTCCACAGGCCACAATCAACAGCTTGATCAATTCTATGCAAAGGAGATGTGTCACGCTACATGAGGCAAATGGTTGTCACACCAGATACTGACTGGTTTTCTGATCCACGCCCCTACTTTTTCTGTGAATAACAGATGCATATCAGTCATGTGAGATCCATAGATTAGGGCCTAATGGATTCCTTTCAATTGACTGATTTCCTTATATAAACTGTAAATCAGTAAAATCTTTGAAATTGTTGCATGTTACGATTACATTTTCGTTCAGTGTAGATGAGATGGTCATTCTTCACCAATATTTCCAGTTAATTATATAGCATGTTACTGAGTGTTGTCTGATGACCCATGATGAGGTTACTAGGTGTGTGTAAATTAAAAACGTTCACTCACTCTAGATTTGGCTTTGACATAAACATGATTCTCCATATCATTGCTGGACTTCGTGTGTGCAGTCCCAGCCTTTCTCATCGCCTCTTCACTGAAAAAGAGATTCAGATCAAACGAATGTTGGAAGATTATATATTTTGCCTGCTGTATTTTGCTAACACACATTCCAGCGATATTATATTCATGGAAGATTAACTGCAACTTACTCTAAATGTGGCCAAGCAGAAATGTCACCGGGTCTGTGATGACTATACCTCGCAGCTAGCTAGCTAGTTACATAGGAAGTGAAGTAGCAATAACAAAGGCTAGTTGCCTGCTAGTTTGGCTAACCTTTAGCTGAACGCCCAATTAGTTCGTCTCAAAACTTCAGGCATTTTTTATGGTCAAATTATAACACATGCAGCTAACTGCATCAACCCAGATGATGCATTGCTTACGGCCTCATATCAAACATGTTCAGTAGCGAAGCTAACATATTTGGCTAACTGTGGTGTGCTAGCCACTGTCGTGATAATAGCGGAGTAAATACAATATCACAACGTGAGCAACGTTTACAAAGTTTTAATAAAACTAAATTGTCTCACATTTGTGCAACAACTTTCTGTCGGAATGCAGGGCTTCTCCAATCGCTTTCTGGTCCTGGGACCTCCATTGCAGACATCGTTTTCAGACAATCTGCAAACGTAGGCTTTGAATGAATGCAGCACCAAAAAGCATAAATAGAAAACATAAACGTACTTCCGGTTTAAATTCTCCATCCATTCAAGAGCTGCTACATCTCCAATAATGTAGCTGTAGTTTTCAAAGACATCTCTGATTAGATTGATTTTAGTAGTGCTTAATGTGATTTTAGTAGTGCTTAAACTAATCATAAACTAATCTCTGATTGTAAACGAATACTTTCAATGGGGGTGGAATTTTAGGAGTAGGCCTCTGAATTTCATGGATCTACAAAACGTTAAATTCTGAGTTTTGCAACATGAAGTGAGGCATCTGCATGGGGCTGTCAATCTGAACTGCAAGGATGTACAGTGTACATGTACAAGAGTACATAAACAAGAGTATATAAACCTAACAGACAGGGGAATTACATATCAAGATTAATTTTCAATTTGTTAAATACTTTTATGGTGCATATTGCTTTTTTGTTTTTACATTTACTGATCATTTCAAAGTAATATTTAAATTCTATCTTAAATAATGTGAAGAGGGGTTTGTTCTCTGCCCACTTCGTTTTATGGATAAAGAATCATCTATAAAAGATAAACAAATTAACAATGAAAGTTAAATCAGGGTCCATATCATTTGGATCAAAACAAAACAGAATATCAGTTTCTCAGATTAACATCAATAGTCATTTATTTTAAAATAAAATCTTCTAACTCACTCCAAAATCTTCTGACATAAGAACAGTCCCAAAATAAATGGTCAAGAGTATCTGGGTCACAACCACAAAATACACATTTGTTATCAATAGCTATTTTAAATCTGTGTATGATAAAGGTCTACAGGTAATCTACATGGTAGATTCTATGAATGAGTTTGTATGATACTTCTTTCACCTTATTAGATATACAATATTTACCAGACAACAATAAAACTTTGTTCCAATTCACTTGTCCTAGGGCTGCATTCCAGTACATTTTAGCAGAGGGAATAGTAACATATTGACATAATTTCCTTATATACATGTTATTACATTTATTGTTTAAAATAATGGACAAACAAACCGGTCTTACTTTGATGTGCATAGGACTTCAGTACATCCATCTTTGTCTGTCCTTCTTTCCAACACTGCCATATTAGTTGTTCTTTTTTGTGTGTGTTTTTATTGATTTGACTGAATTTGTCATTCTTGGATGAGGCATTTGTATGTTTTCACCCCCACTTGAACCTAGCAACCTACTTTTGACTGAGCTGGTGCTGCTTCCTGTGGGAGTCGTAATTTGAGTCATTCTGACCCATTTATTCATAATCACCAAATACCTTTATTGCAATAGAAGGCTCTGCCAATTACCAACATCACATGTTGGTAAATTCATCAAGTGAAAATGAAACAAATTACTTTTTTGGGAACCAGAATGCAAAAATGGTAGATAAATCAGTAGGTTCACAGAAATTCTGTAAATCTTTCTACATGGTATTTAATTTCCCTATTGGTCAGTGAAGTAGCCTAGGCCTATGTTTTGGAGTCAGCAGATATTATACATTCACATTAAAAAACTCCTGTAGGTTTTCATCCAATTTGTTGCACCAGTGAGCCTTTGCAAGAATGTGGGAATTGGCAGGCGTTAGCCATTAAGAATCAGTGGGTGCAAATCTATTAACATTCAGACTGTGTTGCAGTGATGAGACCAACTCTGTGCCAGTAGCAGTCTCAAGAGGTATGTACTCTGAAAACTCTTCTATTTCCAAACCAAGAGAGGAAGATAGAAACTGAATGGGACCAAATGTTATGGTTGACTCACAAAATCTACAAAACAACCTCTCATGCTAATGCTAGTCCTAATGTATTCATGTATTCATTTGCATTATGTTTTTTGGAGGGTCTTGGGTGGCAATGTTTCCTGCATTCACATGCATCCTGTCCCTTTCAGAATAGAATGCTATGCCAGATGACACTTCAGAGGAGCTTGAATGGAGGGGAAGTTGAGGATTGACAGGAATTGAAAATAGGGAAATATGCTGGTGGGGACATCTACTCATGAATCGTGTGTAGACTGACTAGCGTACACTAGGCTAATCATCAAGCAGGCCCCTATACCTCGAAATGTTGATTTGAAGCACAAATTGCCTGAATCACAGCACATTTAAAAACGATACATCAAATCAAATTTTATTGGTCACATACACATGGTTAGCAGATGTTAATGCGAGTGTAGCGAAATGCTTGTGCTTCTAGTTCTGACCATGCAGTAATATCTAACAAGTAATCTAACAATTTCACAACAACTACCTAATACACACAAGTGTAAAGGAATTAATAAGTATATGTACATATAAATATATGGATGAGCGATGGCCGAACGGCATAGGCAAGATGCAGTAGATGGTACAGAGTACAGTATATACATATGAGATGAGTAATGTAGGATATGTAAACATTATATAAAGTGGCATTGTTTAAAGTGACTAGTGATACATGTATTACATCCAAATTTTAATTATTAAAGTGGCTAGAGATTTGAGTCAGTATGTTGGCAGCAGCCACTCAATGTTAGTGATGGCTGTTTAACAGTCTGATGGCCTTGAGATAGAAGCTGTTTTTCAGTCCCAGCTTTGATGCACCTGTACTCACCTCGCCTTCTGGATGATAGCGGGGTGAACAGGCAGTTGTTCGGGTGGTTGTTGTCCTTGATGATCTTTTTGGCCTTCCTGTGACATCGGGTGCTGTAGGTGTCTTGGAGGGCAGGTAGTTTGCCACTGGTGATGCGTTGTGCAAACCTCACTACCCTCTGGAGAGCCTTACGGTTGTGGGCGGAGCAGTTGCCGTACCAGGCGGTGATACAGCCCGACAGGATGCTCTCGATTGTGCATCTGTAAAAGTTTGTGAGTGTTTTTGGTGACAAGCCAAATTTCTTTGTTTAAGCCAAATGTCTTTGTTTAAAGGTGAACCATCAAGGTCCTCCTATGATTTGGACATAATGATGTCCTCCTATGTGGTCAACATGATTAGATGTAGGTAGGCTAAGAACATGTTTTTACCTCCACTCATCATCAGTGGGGTTTTTCCAGGCAATTAGGGGGATAAGCCTACTAATTATCCAACACATTGTGTCATTTCAGATTGGCATCTACTTCATATAGGCAGGAAAAGTGATATAATTTTTTTCAGAAACCCACAATGTAATTTTTTTACCATCACTAGCTAGGTTTCTATCCAATTGGTGACAGATTTTCATGCACATATGCTCTGACAGCTGATGCTTAAAGTTAGAGAGGGAGATATGAGTCTCCAGCTTCAGTGATTTTTGCAGTTAGTTCCAGTCATTGGCAGCAGAGAACTGGAAGGAAAGGCGGCCAAAGGAGGAATTGGCTTTGGGGTGACCAGTGAAATATACCTGCTGGACCGCGTGCTACGGGTGGGTGTTGCTATGGTGAGCAGTGAGCTGAGATAAGGTGGAGCTTTACCTAGCAAAGACTTATAGATGACCTGGAGCCAGTGGGTTTGGCGACGAATATGAAGCGAGGGCCAGCCAACGAGAGCGTGCAGGTCGCAGTGGTGGGTAGTATATGGGGCTTTGGTGACAAAACGGATGGCACTGTGATAGAATGCATCCAATTTGCTGTGTAGAGTGTTGGAGGCTATTTTGTAAATGACATCGCAGAAATCAAGGATCGGTAGGATAGTCAGTTTTACGAGGGTATGTTTGGCAGCATGAGTGAAGGATGCTTTGTTGCGAAATAGGAAGCCGATTCTAGATTTAATTTTGGATTGGAGATGCTTAATGTGAGTCTGGAAMGAGAGTTWACAYTCTAACCAGACAVCTAGGTATTTGTAGTTGTCCACATATTCTAAGTCAGAACCGTCRAGAGTAGTGATGCTGGACGGGCGGGCAGGTGCAGGCAGCAATCCGTTAAAGAGCATGCATCTAGTTTTACTTGCATTTAAGAGCAGTTGGAGGCCACGGAAGGAGAGTTGTATGGCATTGAAGCTCGTCTGGAGGTTAGTTAACACAGTGTCCAAAGAAAGGCCAGAAGTATACAGAATGGTGTCATCTACTTGAGGTGGATCAGAGAAGGCAGGGAAACCATGCACTGTATACTAGCCTACCAGCATCTGCAAGCTGTTGGCTAGAGAGCATGTGCCAAGACCAGAGTAGGCAGATTTGCTATTTAACAACAGTTTTTGTGACAAAACTATCAGAGTTGAAAAAGCCATGGAAACATGTTCAACTTTAGATTTTTTAAAATCGGTAGGACTACAAGAAAACTTAAGCAAAAAGTAGTCTACGTTTTGTGTGCATTACCTCATCACGCACTGATTTTTATGCAACAAGTCCATTTGGTGGAAATACCAGTAGGAAAATGCACATATTTCTTTATGCAGATTCTAGACTATTCGCATGAAAATCTGTACCCTACTGCTGTTGGCCGTGCTTGAGCAGAAATGCTAGTGATGTGCAGCTTGCGAACGATTAGTTATTTTTGAACGACTCTTTTTACTGACTCGAGAGTCATGATATGTCTTTCTGATTGACTCGTTCATGTTAGTCGTTCGTTTGACATGATAGTGCTGGCCGCAATGAGTCCTAGGCCTACAGCATGATTAATACACGCTCCTCCGGCTCAGTGGCTCTAGAGACGTGCTCCGACCACCAACTGTGTGTCATATGCGCGCAGGGAAATATATAATGTGCATAGAGAAGAAAAATACATGTTTAGAACTGAGGATTGGCAAAAATGTATGCAATTAATTGGTTGGATGTTATTATTTACACATCTTTGTAAAACCAAAACATACACAGCCTGTATGATGTCAACGTCATACTTTCAAAATCTTAGCTAGCAGTCATCATGAATCAAGTCAACAATCAAGTTGCCTGGATTTAAGGTGTCCTATTTATATCAGTACACTCATAACTGAAACCTTATGACACTTCTATTTGATCAAATAAAATCCTCAGGTAGCAAATAAACCATAACTTTTTGTTGTTGATTAACCAGGTTTCCATCCAGCCTTTTTATGTGAGTGAAGTACATGTCAGATAAAAACAAATTCCATAAACGTTCCAAATGTTAACAAAACAAAATAAACTAGACAATGTGCGATCAATTTGTCTGTAAAATTAATTATGTGAGAAATGTCGTTGGAAACGCTTTGGAGTCACGTGATGACATGTTGCGTGGTATTCCCACAACGACTCATCAGGAAATCATGCAGTTTATTTGGCTACATACGAAATAAATGATGATGAACTTCACATGGTGGTGAAAGTGCAGGTGATGAGCTTGATGGTCCTTTCCAATAAATATCGAGGGTCTTATTCTGGTGACATGATTATCATCGATGCTTGGTTGCCATTTGACAAAATAATCTCTATTTTGTCCATAATAATCTCATCATGTAGGCTATACATGCAATATTGGCAAGAATTTAACTGCCAATACCGGAGGTGGCACACTCGCTATATAACGCAAATCTTTTTTGTGAGAAAACCATCAGTAGATTTGAAAATGCGATGGAATCTAATTTTATATTTAGAACATCCGGATTCACCCGCAAAATATAGTTTAATGTGCCCTACTTCCTCACGCACATACTTGTATCCACTTTTTTGATGGGGAAATGCGCATATTATTTTTATGAAAATCTGTCGCCAATTGGATGGAAACCACTATTGACCTCCATACAAAACTCTTTGCTTGGTGGGCGAAACAACGGAAAAACGCTACCTGCTGGAGGAAGAAAGATTTCCCGTCGACCTGGGCCTCTGTCTTCCTCTTCCGTAGCGCTCGCGCGAGGTGTCAGTGACGTAAAAATATACTTGGTCGTCACTAGTTGCAACAGTCATATACACTCCGCCTATTTCTACAATTTATCTTTTTAACATATGATTTTAAACCTAACCTTAACCCCAATCGTAAAGACTAAAAAGCAAATGTTTGTTTTTATTTAAAAAAATATATTAGCCCTTTTGACTTTGTGGCTGTGCTATCTAGTAGAACTAGAAAGACTGGGAGCGCACAGACCCGCCCTCTAGCCGCCATTTTTCGGTCTCGGACTCCATCAGGCAGGAGGAGTGGAGCCGAGTATAAAGAAGGGAAAGGCAATTATAGAGGGACCCTATTATTCAATTTTCCAGAGGATACAAATATACGCAACAAACTCTACATTTTTGTGGCTAGAAATGCATGCATTGGAGCGGAGTCACTATTTAGTGAATTAATTTTGTGAAGACGTGTTGCAGGCCGCCATTTTTGTTACTGCCTCAAAAGTCTGTCGGGACTCCAGAATATAATTTTTAAAATATATTTCCCCGAATCGTGCCAATGTTCGACCAAGAAATTCCAAAATTACAATTTGGCCTCCAGCGCGCAGCTATTTGCAACATTGTTTCGACATGGAGATTCGTTTAATCTAGAAGTGAGGCGACCTTTTCCGTTCTCATTTAGACAGTGACTGGATATATATTGTTTCATGAGATAGATACGATTATACTTTTTTCGGAAGAGGGAACGAAAAGGGGAACCTTGATTGAGCATTGTTGCAGCCAGGCATTCTAAATGTGTGTCACTTCTCGTAGTTTGACACCGAGATCTGCCATTTATCATTGACAATAAACGTAGAAACATTATGCTTCGAAGTTGGCTCAAGCTAGTCACAGCCTGTCTCTGAAACGCCAGGTAACGTTTCTATTGGATGTAGCTAGCTGAAACCTGCAGCCTTCGGCTAGAAATTGATTCAAGACGAGTATAGGGCGACGGCTTGCCCTGCCCTGGATCTTCAACATTTAGTTGTGAAAATCGGTTTCACATCGTTGTCTATCTAGCTTATTTGGTTAACTAGTGTATTTGTATTTATTTATTGTTTAAACTAATATATTTGTTATTTCTATTTTGAGTTAATCTAATTTAGATCAAATATGTCATCTGCACGGTTTGATTCATCGGACCGGTCCAGTTGGTATTTTGGGCCGGTGTCGCGACAGGAGGCGCAGAATAGATTACAAGGACAGAGGCATGGCATGTTTTTGGTTCGGGATTCCTCGACCTGCCCTGGCGACTATGTGCTCTCAGTATCTGAAAACTCCAAAGTGTCCCACTATATCATCAACTCCTTGCCAAGCAAGAGGTTCAAGATCGGTGACCAAGAATTCGAGCACCTCCCAGCTCTTTTGGAATTCTACAAAATCCACTACCTGGATACGACTACACTGATAGAACCTGCCCCCAGGTAAGGAACTGTCATTCATAGGCTGCACCTGCGACCACAAACCACTCAAAGGAATGCAGTTAAAAGCAATTAGGACTTAGGTTCGCAAGATATTTAGAATTTCAATTATTTGACACATTTCCTGATATGTGATTGACCTATTAGAAACCGATTCTGATGGTTGTACCCCATTTCAATCATAAACTATAGGCTACCAGGCTTATACTTAATAAGTGACCTGATTGACCTCTCTTGTAATGTCAAGTCTAACAAGGAATTGTGTAGTCCCTTCCAGTGCTAGCCGGTTTGAGTCATTGTTGCTGCATAACCATTTGAACCTTGTCTAGTTGTATGTTCACAAAGAGGGTCACACTTTAAAAACAGTAGTGACTTCTATTTTGTGAGAGGAATGTATATATTTCCATCTAGTCAGCTGATGGTTTCAGTAGTTCAGCAGTAAAACTTGTTAATATTATCTTGAAACAGTCTTTTGAAAATCTACATGTTAATCTGTATTTTATGCTCACCCTCCTGCCCAGGTATCCTAACACAGCGATAGGCACCGGCCCCATTCAGACGATGGGGGGCCCAGAGGACAACCTGGAGTATGTGCGAACTCTGTACGACTTCACGGGCAGCGACACTGAGGACCTGCCATTCAAAAAGGGGGAGATCCTGATCATCCTGGAGAAGCCTGAGGAGCAGTGGTGGAGCGCCAAGAGCAAGGAGGGCCGCGTGGGCATGATCCCTGTGCCCTATGTGGAAAAGCTTGTTCGACCCTCCCCTCACCCTGGCCAGCCCCCTCACAGCTCCCGCAACTCCAACAGCTATGGCATCCCAGAGCCGGCCCACGCTTACGCCCAGCCTCAGACGCCCTCGCCCCTGCCTCCTGGCACCCCTGGAGCAGTCATCACCCCCCTACCCTCCATGCAGAACGGGCCAGTCATGGCTAAGGCCATCCAGAAACGAGTGCCCTGTGCATATGACAAAACTGCCCTGGCTCTAGAGGTAGGAGTTCCTCACTTTCTGTTCTAGTATGGCTTTGTGAAGGGAGGCCTAAATGCTCCCAGTTGTCCCCTATTCTCATATTTGATTAGTTGGTTCACTATGTTGTGTACATTTTATTAGATTTAATGAGCTGGTACTGTGGAAGCTGCATTGTAGTTTGTCAGGAACTATAGCCTGCAGCCACAGTACACATTGTGCCAAATATTATGTATCAAGTCATTTAAATACAGTTGAGTTTGAGACAGTTCTGATGCAGCAAGCATATTCTGTCTTGCATCCCTCATTTTTAAGTAATCTCCTTTCCTCCCTTTTCTCTTCTCCTGACCAGTGGTATAGATTCCATCAATCAGTCTGTGTAGATTTTTCGTGAGGAAGCACAAAGTTGTCAGCTTTTTCTGGAGTATAAATGCTGAGGGTGGCGGTGGGTGGCTCTGAGCTCTCTGGACTCCTCTCTCTATTTGTTAAGCTCATCCTCCAGAGCCACCCGCTAGGCTTGGGCGGTATACCACATACCGGGTTATTAGGAAATAGCCACGAGGTGGTTTTTCAATGCTGTTGAAACTGTTTTTCAATACATTTCTATATGGTTAGCAACTTTTAACTTTTTAAGTAAATACCTGCAGTCAAATTGTACAATCCGTTAGGAGATAAAGCAGATCGCGTTCTTCATTTCACCTGTCACATTATTTTACATTTGGAAGCTTACTGTAGTTCCCCAGAACAGTTGAGCCAGTCATGTTTGTTTGTAAATAGCACAATGGGAGAAAGTGGGAGCAAGTGAGTCCAGCTGTGTGTGACAGGAGCGCATTTTATGTTGAAAGTCAGGTGGGTTTTTTTTTTTTTCAATAGAGTGATCAGGGATGTGCAACTATAGTTTATCTTCACAGAAAATATATTAGTGCAACACATTTGGCAGAAAATAGCTTCATTGTCATCAGATGCCAACAGAAGTGCAACACTATTTGGCTGGCAGCCACACAAGTAAATGAGCTTACAATGAAAAAGCAGGGGGTTTTTTTTGGGGGGGGGGGGGGCACGATGAGTGGCCATCATATTTCTAATGTTTATCATAGAAAAAATGTAAACCGCTACATTTCAAAATGTTTTAGCAGAGAAGTAAGCTAGCTACACCCAGAAAAGTATCTACACATCAGTCAGAGCGCTGTCTTTTGATAGAATGCCCATTTGTGAATTCTCATCCGAGTGGAGTAGTGCGTCTGAAGCACAAAATTAGTTTGATGAGCAGAAATTACAATAAGAAAAATTTTAGGTCTGCGTGTAAACGCAGATCACCCCTTTGGATGAGTTATCTGTACAGCTGCCACTGCAGCTTGATTTCCTTGTGTTTTCTCCTCTGTTCTGGGACCCTCTGCTTCTCCCCTATCTTGTCAGAGCAGGCAGGCCCATTGCCCTAGTGACACCCACTTTATAAGCTGATTGACTGTTTTTGTAATTCGTTTATGTTTGCTTGCGCTCGTTAGCATATTTAGCTAGCAGCGTCCATGGAAATTCGTTATTACTTGTGCTGATTTTGTTAGCATTCTGGTAATAGGTTTTTTGAGTTTTTGGTGACCCCATGTGTACTAAGCCGGTAATACCGTAAATCCCGGTATGAGAGAAGGACTGCATGAGAATATGAAAATCTGGATAACGCCCAACACTGGCTCCCGCTCTCCCACAGATCACCCCTAATGGTCAGGTACCCCACAGGGGGAAGCTAGGGCCGATGATATGCCAGGTGGGATTCTAACACCACCACTCAAACTTCATTTTTGGTCTGTTTAACCATTGAAGTCAACTCTTGATTATTCTCTGTAGACCTCTTGCTCTGAGAGAGAGAGAGAGAGAGAGAGAGAAATCCTGAGATTATTCATTCATTAGAGGGACGTGTTTTGTGAGTCAGGTCAGTTTGTTCTCATCATGTATCCTCCAGAGCAGATGGAAGGTTTGTGTTTAAATTCCCATCTGCCAGAAAGAGAGTCAGGGGTTGTGTGAATTGCACCACCACTTTCACAAACTAGAGCAAGGCTGACTAATGCCTTGGATTTACCATCCTCCCCCACAATACAGCAGAGTTTGAGTCAGTGGAGAAAAATTGGGTATTACGATAACTTCCACCACCTTGGATTAAGTCATCTGATTTAATCATGGAAACTGCTGTGGCTCCACATCAGAATCTCTCAGCTTTTTTCCTCCTGTCTCTGACTCTGAATATAGTTTCCATCACACCACCTGAGGGAATGGTCACTCCTCCTAACTCAGGTGACTTATTTCATGACTTTGAATGTATTGGTTTGGTATGAACATCTGTAGGCAATGTCCAGTCTCCTTTCACCCACAGCCCTCGACTGTAGCAGTATTTGGAGATTGGAGATTAGCATATTGTCAAATGTGCTATTAGTCATAGTGCACATTTTCAGAGGGAGAGAGAGATCTGCAGCATTAGTCATCAGTAGCTAGTACTAGACCTCCACACTAAAGTAAACCATCTCTCATTTAGAGATTCTGCTCATGGTGCATCCGTGTTTCCACAGCAGGCCTCTGGTGGGTACACGTCTGTTGGGGACTTCCCCCTGGTGTTGCTGCACTGTCCTCATACACCCACTCATCATACATCCACTCTTCATACACACACTTTAAGGCTTAAAGTTTAAGCTTAAAGTTTAAGCATTTATGAGCATGGTCTTATTTCTATTACAGCATATTGGTTGACTTATTCATATTCCATTCACCCAAGTCTGTAACATGGATAGGTTTAGGCTACTACATGATATTGTGTTAGCTTTGTGTTACACATCATCAGGTTGCTACAACCTAGCTTATGAATTAAAGTTTATAACGTAGGTGCACAGGTCTAGAGAATTTTGAATAATCAAGGTGATAGTGACACATTCAATACCGCTTTGCACACTCTTGCCTGCATCTAGCTGATCTAGGGTGTAATCATTAGTCCAACAGTGTGAGTTTCTGTTGGACAAATTCAGGTATTTTTTATCTGTTTTCTGTTTGCTTTTGTTTAAGAAACATTTTTCAACAGAATCAGCGGAATGAATACACCCCTGATCACACGCAAACACAGTTCACTTTCATAGCAGCCACATAAAAACAGCATGATCACTTTGCTCATTGTGTATATATAATTCCTTTTCGCAACTACACTGAACAAAAAATTAAAATGCAACAATTAAAATATTTTACAAAGTTACACTTCATATAAGGAAATCAGTCAATTGAAATAATTTCATTAGGCCCACCTCTATGGATTTCATTTGACTGGGAATACAGATATTTATCTGTTGGTACCTTTAAAAATAAGTAGGGGCGTGGATCAGAAAACCAGTCATTATCTGGTGTGACCACCATTTGCCTCATGCAGCGCAACACATCTCCTTCGCATAGAGTTGATCAGGCTGTTGATTGTGACCTGTGGAAAGTTGTCACACTCCTGATCAATGTCTGTGCAAAGTTTCTGGATATTGGCGGGAACTGGATCACGTTGTCGTACATGTCGATCCAGAGCATCTCAAACATGCTCAATGGGTGACTTGTCTGGTGAGTATGCAAGCCAAGTAAGAACTGGGACATTGTCTGTATCCACAAATTGTGTACAGATCCTTGTGACGTGGGGCCGTGCATTATTATGCTGAAAAATGAGGTGATGTCGGCGGATGAATGGCACGACAATGGGCCTCAGGATCTCGTCACAGTATCTCTGTGCATTCAGTATGCCATCGATAAAATGCAATTGTGTTTCGTTGTCCGTAGCTCATGTCTGCCAATACCATAACCCCACTGCCACCATGGGGCACTCTTTTCACAACGTTGACATCAAGACCCTGGCGAGGACGACGAGTACACAGATGAGCTTCCCTGAGATGGTTTCTGACAGTTCGTGCAAAACATTTTCAGTTGTGCAAACCCACAGTTTCATCAGCTGTCCAGGTGGCTGGTCTAAGACGATCCTGCAGATGAAGAAGCTGGATCTGGAGGTCCTGGGCTGGCGTGGTTACACGTGGTCTGCGGTTGTGATGCCGGTTGGATGTACTGCCAAATTCTCTGTAGAGAAATTAACATTAAATTCTTTGGCAACAGCTCTGGTGGACATTCCTGCAGTCATGCCAATTTCACGCTCCCTGAACTTGAGACACCTGTGTTGTGACGCACCTGCACATTTTAGTGGCCTTTTTTTGCCCCCCGCACAAGGTGCACCTGTGTAATGATCATGCCGTTTAGTCAAATTCTGGGCATGCCACCCCTGTCAGGTGGCTGGTATATCTTGGCAAAGGAGAAATGCTCACTAACAGGGATGTAAACAAATTTGTGCACAACATTTGAGAGAAATTAGATTTTTGTGAGTATGGAACATTTCTGCGATCTTTTATGTCAGGCCATGTAACATGGGACCAACACTTTTTACTTGTTGGTTTTATGTATTTGTTCAGTATATAGTACCAGTCAAAAGTTGACACACCTACTCATTCCAGGGGTTTTCTTTATTGTTACTATTTTCTACATTGTAGAATAATAGTGAAGACATCAAAACGATGAAATAACACGTATGAAATCATGTAGGAACCAAAAAAGTGTTAAACATATCAAAATATATTTCAGATTCTTCAAATTAGCCACCCTTTGCCTTGACAGCTTTGTGTACTCTTGGCGTTCTCTCAACCAGCTTCATGAGGTAGTCACCTGGAATGCATTTCAATTAACAGGTGTGCCTTGTTAAAAGTTAATCTGTGGAATTTCTTTCCTTAATGCGTTTGAGCCAATCAGTTGTGTTGTGACAAGGTACAGGTGGTATACAGAAGATAGCTCTATTTGGTAAAAGACCATGTCCATATTATGGCAAGAAAAGGTCAAATAAGCAAAGAGAAATGACAGTCCATCATTACTTTAAGACATTACTTTAAGACAGGTCACTCAATCTGGAAAATTTCAAGAACTTTGAAAGTTTCTTCAAGTTCCGTTGCAAAAATCATCAAGCTCTTTTGGTTCCAACTGCCATGTCTTTGTGAGAAGCAGAGTAGGTGAACAGAGGATCTCCGCATGTGTGGTTCCCACCGTGAAGCATGAAGGAGATGGGGGTGCTTTGCTGGTGACACTGTCAGTGATTAACCAGCATGGCTACCACAGCATTCTGCAGCGATGCTCCATCCCATCTTTTTTGGTCTTATAGGCTGACCACACTGCTCGTGTCGCGTGTGCGAGCGTTGCAAAATCATTTTAGAAATCTATGTTATTCAATTTTTGCACCCACACTGTTCGCACATGCCATCTCCTCATTGGTAATACCCACGTGGGTGATTGAAAGACGAACTGTGTTGCCGGTTGTCGTGGTAATACTATGAAAGTTTAGATGCCAATCACCATATAAGTTAAACGATGAAATAGCCTGGGAGGAGGAGAGATGACTAGAAACGATTCGGTTGACCATTTTATGTGTGGATTAATTGTTGGAGTAGAGGACCTTGTGCATTTCAGGTAAAATAACAACCTAATGTTTATATCCCAGGGCAAATTAGCTAGCAACAGCAAGCTAGCTAAATAGGACAAATTAGCTAACAAGTGCAAGCTAACTAGCTAAATTGCCATGAATGTTTAATGCTTTTTGACCTGTCCCCAAATTAATGTCATTGGTTCAGAGTTTGTTTTGATATTTTAACCTGCGTGTCGTGATCGTGTTTGGTGTAGGGGAACAAAATACATTTATGCACGATGGGGCATGCGCGCAGCAGGTTTGGGTTCTGTGTTACGATTTGTTTTTCAACAGGACAATGACCCAAAACACACCTCCAGGCTATTTGGTCAAGAAGGAGCCTGCTGGAGTGCTGCATCAGATGACCTGGCCTCCACAATCTTTAAAAAAATATGTATTTCACAATTTTTCTGATATTCACTTAGACGTATGGTCCTCCCTAGGGCTGTCCCTGACCAAACCCCCCCCCCCGCCAACTTCTTTCAACCAATCGATTTAGCCAACGTGTATTTTTCCATATAAAGACACACCCCTATGTGTTTTAATAACATCAACTATATGTAGGCTACTGCGCTTGTCTGATGCATTAAGCACACTGTGATTAAATAATTAAGACGCACAATTGATTCGAGGGAGCCAGAGATCAAGAGCCTAACCAGAATTTTTCCCGAACCACCTTCTGCTGGCTTTCACAGATTCTGGCACTACGCTTCCGAAGTTGCCGGTAATAGTCTACACCAGGGGTTGGCAACCTTTTCCATTTGGAGTGCCAATTTATCTTGTCAATTCTATCGATCTGCGTGCCAGTTATGTTTTTCATATGCACATTTTCGTGGATTAGTTTATTTTATGATAGTCTTCGTATCTCAGTCATTGTCATGTGATTCAATGAAATTCTATGAAAATTATGCAAATCTGAAAGTAACTTCTATTGCCAACTTTGTAAAAAATATCCTAGATAAAGCCAACAAATAAAAACATTGCAGCCTGACGGTAGAAAATATCCTGATTTTGAAAAATAAATAACTTTGGCTACTCATGGCTTGTCTGCAAGGAACTTGAAACATTTGTATCAACTTGGTCCAGCCTTAAGCTTGTGCTAACAAACTTGCAACATTGTATTAAATATTCTGGACCCTCAGTTAACCATGCTGGTGAGCTCCGGATAGGCACAGCTGTAGGCTATTTGCGTACAGGATAAGAAGTAATCAGGTATTTTCTGACGTTTCCACCCACTGGATCACAGCATTACATTTGTTTTCTCTTTCACACAGTGGTTATTGAAAGGGACAATTATTGAAAGGGACAATTTTTCAAATAGGCTACATTAAGGAACTATTGTCAATGGATGTAAACACAGACTTTGTTTACTTGCTGTTTGAGGTGAAGATAAAAATGACTGAGAGGCTCCACAGCTCAGTAGTGCTGAGTTAAGACAGTCAGAAATACTACATTTGCACGCAGGCCTGGTAGCCTAGGCCTACTTCTGAGTAGTCAGGTGCACCTTACTCAACATTGACAGGAACGCTCTAAACAAAACACAATGAATAAATTGACAACTCGGAAATGGATTGAAATTAACCAATATTTGTTTCTCACAAGTGTAGCCTAGGTTGCGCGCGCTGTAAACGTGTCAACTCCAAAAATGAGAACGCTAAAAGACTGTAATAATATATTGAATGCAATAACAGAAATTACAGTTACCAAACATTGTAGATTAAAAATTATGTGAATTAACAGTAAATATGATACTGGTGTGGCATCCCCGAGGCCTCCACAGTGGATTAGTCCACTGAGATAGGTGTCAATCAAGACAAAAAAATTCTCGCTCGACCAAACAATCGACCAGTCAACTAAATTGGGTCAGCCCTAGTCCTCTGAGGAGCCTCCACTGGTCCATATGTGTAAAGTGTTTTGTTATTAGTCTTTTACACTTCATCTATCTCTTTCTGTCTTTTTTTTCTAGTCTTCTCATCGCTCGCTCACTCTCTTTTCCTCTCACACACTCACTAATGCGATCTCTTTCACTCTCTGAATTGCTTAGAGTAGGTCATTTCCTACAGCAGAAACCTACAATTTAGCAGCAGTCTATTTTGGGGCCTATCTGCTTCCGGAAACAAAGTCATTATTCTAACTCCATCTGAAGGGAGGAATATACCCTGTAATCTACCACCCACTCTTACAGAGAGGCTTACTGAAATCTGGTTATTACTAAGGTATATTACTTTAGTAATATACTATTACTAAATATATTAAAGTTATTCTTAACATAATTTACATTGTAATGATAAGAACCATTTGCAAAATCAGTTTAGGAAAATTGTATCACCACACAACAGAATCATTTCTGATCTGAAGAAAGTGCTAGTAGCCTACACATTGGGATTTTACACAGTGGTTATGCAGGACCACATTCACCTACTAAAGCTTTTTGGTCGACCTGACCCAATTCACATAGAAATGTGATTTATAGATCTGTCATTCTTCATTGAAAGCAAGTCTTAACCTTTCACGAGCCTCTACCCCGGGTCCGGGATCACCCCCCACCCCCCCCCACACACTGATTAGCATAGCTAGCATAGCTTCACAAGTAGATAGTAGCATCTAAATATCATTAAATCACAAGTCCAAGACACCAGATGAAAGATACAGATCTTGTGAATAAACCGCATCATTTCTGTTTTTTAAAATGTTTTACAGGGAAGACACAATAGTAAATCTATTAGCTAACCACGTTAGCAAAATACACCACTTTTTTAACTACACATTTTTTCCTGCATCAGTAGCTATCACTAATTCGGCCAAATAAAGATATAAATAGCCACTAACCAAGAAAAAACCTCATCAGATGACAGTCTGATAACATATTTATGGTATAGGATAGGTTTTGTTAGAAAAAAGTGCATATTTCAGGTAGAAATCAAGTTTACAATTGCACCGACCATCACAACTCGACTAGAATTACTACAGAGAGCAACGTTTATGACCAATTTACTCATCATAAAACATTTCATAAAAATAGACAAAGCATAGCAATGGAAAAACACACAGATCTTGTGATTTCAGACAATATTTCAGATTTTCTAAGCGTTTTACAGCGAAAACACAATAAATCGATAAGTTAGCAACCACATGTGCAAACGTTACCAGAGCATCGATTCAAGCCAAAGAGAGCTATAACGTAATCATCGCCAAATATATTAATTTTTTCACTAACCTTCTCAGAATTCTTCCGATGACACTCCTGTAACATCATTTTACAACATACATATAGAGTTTGTTCGAAAATGTGCATATTTAGCCATAAAAAAACGTGGTTATACAATGAAAATAGTAGCAAATCAAACCTCAAAATGTCGGACGTCATCTTTCAGAGTGATCTAGTTTTAATCAAAAGCTAATCATATACTGACTAAAAAATACAGGGTTGACAGGAATCGAAAGACAAATTAGTTCTTAATGCAATCGCTGATTTACACTTTCTAAAATTATCCTTACTTTCTTATACAGCGTTCGCCAAGAGAAGCTATAACAAAAACAAAATGGCGGAAAATGCGTTTAAAATATTTCGACAGAACAACGATTTATCATATTAAATATTTCTTACTAGAGGTGATTTTTCCATCAGATTCTTGGGCAATGTATCCTTTCTTGGGTCTAATCTTCTTTTGGTCGATAGATGTCCTCTGTCCTTCGAAATGTCACTAACATCGACCGAGACCCCGAAACGTGCCCAAAGCTTCAAAGTGCACGACAAAGAAATTCCTCAAAATCGCACTAAACGGATATAAAATTGCTATAAAACGGTTCAAATTAACTACATTATGATGTTTTTAACAACTATAACGAGTAAAAACATGACGCGGAGAATATTGCTGCTAACACCATTTGGAAGGAGGCAAGTCCGATGTCCATCTTGCGTAAGACGCACGAAGGGAAAGAACGGTACTTCCACGTTTTGTTGTTTTATAGTGGCTCTGATTGCGCAATCGACTCCATTCAAAGCGTCATGACGTACTGACACCCAGAGGAAGACGTAGGCAGTGTCGGTTTCTCCATAGCATTTACAGGCACCTTAAAACCGACCCCAGATCAGGGGTCAAAATTTCTGAAATCTGACTCCCTGTCAGGAAAAGTGCTGTAGAAGTAGTTCTGTACCACTCAGAGACAAAATTCCAACGGCTATAGAAACTAGAAAGTGTTTTCTATCCAATAATAACAATAATATGCATATTGTACGATCAAGAATTMAGCACGAGGCAGTTTAATTTGGAGACCAAAAAATGCTAATGCGAAACAGCACCCCCTATAGTTCCAAGAAGTTAAGAAGCAGGAGATCTGTTCTATGTACTCTATTTCTATGCTTCCTGTTTTTAAATTTCGTTTTTACTTCTTTTACTTTCGTTTTTTGTACACCAATATATTTCAGTGGTTTATATGGTACAATGATTCTCTACACTATACATTGTTTTGTCACATAAACTGAAATTAAGCATACTATTATAATTTTAGCAACCGGGAAATGATGGAGCGATTTGTGCATAATGCGCCTTTTTAAATGTTGACTAGATTAACATGTTCTTTCACTATGCAAGAAGAGCATGCGTTGATTACAAATGGCAGTATTAAAGCTGAGGAATTTGTCTGAAGGATTATGGATTGCAGATAGGTCTGGATGACTTCAATGTCCATGAAGCCTCATCTGATCTAATCTTTCTGCAACAACATCTAGAGCCTTCCCTCCACTTTCAGGTTTTAATCTTCCTCTTAACAATGCCAACTTTCCGCATTTAATCCTGAGTAAATAGCATGTGGTCTGCAGTTTGGGGTCACGCACAGTGTCACAAAGCATACAATTTATGGCTTTCTGCTCAGTCTGTCATAACCATAGTACAGTGTCAAATACATGAAGGGTTGGCCAAATCACTTTTTCAGTGAGTCAGTCAGTACTTTGTTAACATGTGATGGCTGCTGTTGGCACTTATCTTAAATTTTACACCCCATTTTTCTGTGTTATTAAGGAAAACTCTTCTAATGCCATGCTCCATTTCTCCTCAGGTGGGTGATATAGTCAAAGTGACGAGGATGAACATCAGCGGTCAGTGGGAGGGAGAGGTAAATGGCCGGAGAGGTCTCTTCCCCTTCACCCACGTCAAAATAATAGACCCCCTGAATCCAGATGAGTGTGAATGACCTGGACCCCAACCAACCCTTCCACAGTGACACCCAAAATGCTGGCTGTCTCCACCCCGCCCGCCAGTGTCACCACGGTTACGCGCTTGCCTGCTTGAGGCTATACCGCAGCGCTCCCTGTTATTGTCACGCCAACCATCGTGCAGCTTCCTGACTGTTTACAGCTACAGACTTAACTAAACTCCTACATCCCCAACTTGGTTACAGTTTGGTCTGTGGTTTTTGCCTTCATGTCCTTTAATGTGTGTTGCCATGGCTCCCACGACGCCATGTCTTACCTGGTCATTTTTTTTATTTGATATTTTGTTACATTTGATTACTTAGGAATTTGTTGAGAGCTTGCTTGTGTGTTTCGTGTTGTGGATGGGAGGAGGTTAATGTAAAAAAAGAAGGGGGGAAGAGAGTGAAATGTGACTGAACATCACATGAACTGACTGAGGTCAGGAGAGCAAAGGCATAGAGGGCTTCAGGTGGGGCCTGAGGTTAGAAGCAGCCAGTTAACTGTCTCTCACCAAACAATCATTCACTGTTGTACCTTAACCACAGCCACACATACACACCGGTAGACCATTACTTGTTTAGGGCAACTGCTGTGTGTGTGTGAGGATCAGTCTCTTTTCAGCTCAGCTTGTGTCAGACAGGGACAGGAGGACAAGCCCACATGGATCCTGCCTTGTGGAATAGCCCACAGCCTCAGTGACATGAACCTAGTCGACAGAGTTCCCTTATTTATGTTTTCCCAAGACAACATGTGAAATGGCCATGTGTGATGACATCTTTTTGTTTTATTTGTGCCAGAAATTCAGGAGTTCTGCAAGGTGTTTGTCATAGTGTAAATGCATGGCTGTGACCAGGCTATAGCCAATGTTATAAGATGGCTTATAAATACTTTTGAGGGGTAAGGGCTTTTCTATGAGACAGATGCCTCCTGCATCCAATGATATGGGTCATGGGAGGCGGGCAAAGGTTTCATCCAGCCAATGACACCCCATCAATACCTTTCACTGAAAATGCAACTTTCGCACAAGCAATCCTTTCCTGTTCTCTCTCTCTCCAAGTTCCCTAAGGTGGTGATTGGGTACACTTCTGTCTTGCTTGTAGACGGTGTTGAATGTCGAGCACAGGTTCTGGGCAGAAAACATGGTTGTCTTTGGTATGTCTGTTGTGATGCCAGAGCTGTCCTGCTCTCAGGTGTGTGTGTGTGCACGGGCTGATAAAGTGCTCTACTAGATCTCTGCTGTAAAGAAGAAAAGACTTACCCTTGCTGTTCTCTCCCTGAGTGCTTTCCCTCAATCCCCCTGAGCTTTTTCATTGGGTAGAGTAATACCATTGTACAGCTATCAATCGTGTCCCAACTGTACTGTTTTTGTTTATTATGTTAGCCAGCTGTTAGACTGAAAATTAGACCGAAGGTCGCTTTCTAAAAAGGGAGAAAAAATGCCTGTTGGTGGCCTCTGCATGACTTCTTGGCCTTGAGGTTTTTCTTCCTGGTCAAATGCTGCTTTGTCAGTTCTAATTTCCTCAAAGTATGAATTAGACTTTTTTTTAATTATTTTTTTTACATTATCTGTGGAATAAATCCTTTCAAATGTAGTTTGGATTTCCTTGTCCAACCTCCCATATTAACCCATCTGATTAAGCAATACACCAATCCTAATTATTGTTTTTGTTAGGTGAAGACGTTTTCAACCTGCTTCAGATTTTTTTCAAGGCATTAAAAGTATTACTGTGCTTTTCCCCTCGTGTTTAAGAGAGCCTCCATGTTGTATTCTTAATTCAAAATGAAAAATTGTGCCTTTTTATTTTCTTATACCATTTACATGTGTTAATATTTCCCATGGTTAACACCCGTGCTGGTATGACCCTTTATGTACAGAACAAGTCAATAAAATGTACATCTACTTCTTTAAGTTGCTCTGACGTCTTTCTTATGAGATGGGAATACGAATGCCCCAAATAAGTCTCCTGCTCAGCATAGATGGGGTGGGGGGTGTGTACGTTAAAGTGGAACAGGAGAGGAGTGGGATGTTTTTGCTCTCTGCTTCATTTCTGTCAGTTCCAGTTTTGATTGTGGCTGTGCCCAGGAGAAAGGAAGCAATTAATTAATGTTAATGAAGTGCTAATAAAAGAAAGCTTGCACACACAGCGCTGACCTAGAGAGAGACACTTTTAAATGGCCAGGTTTAGTCTCTTTTCTCCTTACATGACCGGTATCCAAATATGTACATTTAGGTCTACTGCATGCAATGCAGCCATCTGAGGTTTCAGGTTAATAGGGTATACTTTTGGAAACGTACTCCATTCATTCAATATCAGCTTAGTTTGGGCATTGTAAAACTATACTGAACAAAAATATAAATGCAACCTTTTCAAGTTAGTTCATAGAAGAAAATCAGTCAATTGAAATGAATTATTTATGCCCTAATCTATGGATTTTACATGACTGTGCAGGGGTAGGCCTGGGAGGGCATAGCCCCCCCCCCCCCCCCCCACCCAATTGGGAGACAAGCTCAGCCACTCCGAATAAGTTTTTCCCCACTAAATGGATTTATTACAGACAGAAATACTCCTCAGTTTCATCAGCTGCCCTGGTGGCTGGTCTCAGACGATCCCGCAGACAGTGACCTGTATTCATGGATGCAAAGGGATGCCAGGCTACCTGCCCCCCCACAAAAAATACAAATTATGTAAAATAATTTATCTTTTGTCTCTGTGTTTCAGAATTTTCCTTCAATTTGCAAGAGGCTGAATGTATCTCACAAGCGAAAGCATCTGAGCGAGCGAAACAGCGCCCCTCTGTCTCTCTACGTGTAGGCCATCTATCTATCTCATACTGTCTGGTCCAAACGAGTATGACATTGTTGTCACCCATAGCATTGAATGCAAGGGAAGCCAGTGAGCATTTGGCCTCCCTTGACAAAAAAAGTATGCAAAAATAGCCAATCATCGTTGAGCTAGACTGAGCGAGCTCAACTGTGAATGGTCCTGGCGAAAGAAAGAAAAAAAAGTGTTTGGGGAAGCCAGCTTGGATTTGGCGTCTCTTCTATCAAATCGCTTTGAGAGCATACGTCATTAACAGAAACAACTTATGTTGTTGCATCTCGTTGTCTTGTTCTCAGATGGCTAGCTAGCTAGCTAAAATGGTCCCTTTCCTAAATTAGCCATGGTTGGAGATAGGGATTTGGACTTGTAGTTTTACTTAATTCTCCGTACTGGCCAATGATTATAACGGTGATTCTGATCCAACCATAAATTCATACATTGTTGTGCCCCTGGCCTGAATGGATGGAAGTACAATATGTAGCTAGATGTAGAAGGCTAATGTTAACTAACATTGCCCATAATTGGAAGTTAGGCTAGTGAGCAAGCATTTTAGCCAGGTAGTCTAGGACAACAAAAAATACAAGTGTGTACTGTCATAGACCGCTTCGTCAACATGAAAGAGAGGAAGATGGCATTGGCGTTTCTCTACAAGTAGGGTGAGTCAACATGTTTTTCTACTTGCATGAACGCATGAGCAAGCACACAAACAGAAATCAGAACCATGGACAGCCACATCATATTTAGCTTATGTTGATTGGACTAAATCATTTTTGGTATATTTTAGTTGTCACTGTATTAGACTAAGCAGAGGTGATTTGATGATGTTGAAATGTTGAAGTTGAAATGGTGTTGGAATAGTGGAGGCAGCTCCTGTTTTCTTTGTGACTTGCAGTAACTCTCTGTGGTTCTAAATCAATAGTTGTTTAGTGGTCTGAAAATGTCTGAAACATTAACTTGCTTGACCATGCTGTAGGTCATGTAACTGTCTATTACATGCGATATGTGTCATGGACTTCTCCGGACAGAGGTTGCTATCCCGTTTTGTGATAAAACAAGGGTGTGGTTGAATTTATTCTGTCTCTGTCTTCTCATTGTCTCGGCCTTTAGGCCTATATATCACAGACACAAGGCATATGAATTAACAGCAAACAACGCAATTATTACACACAACACGTAAGTTGTAATATGGCTTTGGGGTTGGGTACGCAGATGAGCATCTCTGAGACGGTTTCTGACAGTTTGTACAGAAATTCTACAGTTTCATCAGCTGTCCGGGTGGCTGGTCTCAGACGATCCCACAGGTGAAGAAGCTGGATGTGGAGGTCCTGGGCTGGCGTGGTTACACGTGGTCTGCGGTTGTGAGGCCGGTTGGATGTACTGCCAAATTCTCTACCTTATGGTCTGGTGAACATTCCTGCAGTCATCATGCCAATTGCACGCTCCCTCAAAACTTGAGACGTCTGTGGCATTGTGTTGTGTGACAGAACTGCACATTTTAGAGTGGCCTTTTATTGTCCACAGCACAAGGTGCACCTGTGTAATGATCATGCTATTTAATCAGCTTCTTGATATGCCACACCTGTCAGGTGGATGGATTATCTTGGCAAAGGAGAAATGCTCACTAACAGGGATGTAAACAGATTTGTTCACAACATTTGAGAGGAATAAGATTTTTGTGCTTATGGGACATTTCTGGCATCTTTTGTTTCAGCTCATGAAACATGTGACCAATACTTTACATGTTGCCTTTATATTTTTGTTCAGTACATCTTTTTGTAAGGTCTTCATGGTGAGAAAGAAGATTGTGGTCTGTGTTGAAGGAGGGGAGAGCTTGACTTATCTGGCCTGTTGGTATGGAAACCACCATGGCACCCAGCCTCGACTAGGCTATTCGTAGACTTTGTCCAACAAGTCAGATGATAAAAAAACATGCCCTCCATAGTGTGGTCTTTGGAGATTTCATTACACAACAGAGGTGCATTGCACATCTGTGTCTATATCCACTCATCTTCCAGTATCTCTTCACACTTGATTGAGTGGCTGACTCCTGCTCCTAGCAGTCTATGTGGTATATTCTACTCTTTGAGCTCAGTGTTTGTCATCTCCAGCCACTGCAGCCCAGGCTGACTGGAGGGCCACAGATGCTCGCAATGATACGCAAGAACAGGTGCATACGAGCAGAGTGCTCAACTACGGCCAACTCTGGGGTTACCACCGCCAATGGGTGTCTCGCAGACAAAGTGGCACTACACTGGCGGCGATATAAATAAGGCCATTACGTAACTGTTTCTAGGCCCGTATGCTTCTGAAATAAATGATACAGTAGTCTAGATGTAACTGCATACACAAAAGGGCATTGTTTTACCCCAAATTTGAAGCTGTTGTGCTCCTCTTTCTCCCAGCCTCCCCTATTGCTCCTTCCTCTTCAGGTATGGGCCCCCATTTGATCGCATGGACTTCTACCCGCTGCTCCACTCCAGCCAAGCTTTTTCAGGTACATGTAGACTTCTCTACATTCTCGCCCATGCCACAAAGTACCGAAATCAGACCAACCTGCATCATCTTCTGTCCTATTTAGCTTCCAACACAAAATGTCAGGTTAAATTAGAGTCATTAAAAGCTAACTTGATGTATTCATTTAGACTGTTGTGGCTTCAATGGTACTTCCTGAAATGAATCAGGCTGTGTAGCACAAGGTCGATACAGGCCTCTCTCCATTCCATTAGCAGCTCACCCCCAAGCTATCTGTTGGTGGCTGCCATGTTGGAGTGTTGAACCCATAGTGATGCGTGTAACCCTGGGAGCTGTGAAAGAGAAGGCAGGCTCTATCTTCTCTACAATGTGTATATGCTAAGTAGTGGAGCAGGATGCAATTCTGTGGCAGTCTAGATAGGTTAATGAGTCAGCATTGATTGGCTTTGTAAATGCTAGTGTTTACCCAATCCATATATTCTTTTGGCTATTTTCAGTGTGTGTGTGTGTGTGTGTGTGCATGTATGTGTGTGTGCATTGGTTTGTGTGGGTGTTAGTGTGTGTGTGAGAGAGGAGATGCTCCCTGACTTTCTTCAACCTCAAACAGAGAAAGGGAAGTCTTTGTGGCATGCCTCTCCTATGTCATGTTCTCTCCCTGTGATGGCCTTTCCTCAACTCTGCTTGGTCAGTCACGTCTTCCTCTCTGTCGCCTCATCTCCCCTCTGGTCCATCCATTTGTCCTGTCCGGGGAAAGGAATCCGATTTTCTCCTTGGTTGACTTGCTCAAATGCAGCAGAAAGCACTGAATGAATGATGAGCCTATTTTTAGCCAGTTTTCATTAGTCACGGACAGCTGAACTTATGGCCAGCTCAGGCTCTTGTCAGGCTAGGAACAGCTAAAACAGATTTTTAATTGGCACACTGGTCCTGGAGTATCACAACCACTGTCTGTACTCAAGCAGCTGCAGTGGTGTAAAGTACTGAAGTAAAAATACTTTAAAGTACTACTTAAGTAGTTTTTTGGGGTATCTGTACTTTACTATTTATATGTTTGACAACTTTTACTTTGACTTCACTACATTCCTAAAGAAACTCATGTACTTTTTACTCCATACATTTTCCCTGACACCCAAAAGTACTCGTTACATTTTGAATGCTTAGCAGGACAGGACAATTGTCTAATTCTTGCAGTTATCAAGAGAACATCCCGGGTCATCCCTACTGCCTCTGATCTGGCGGACTCACTAAACACAAATGCTTTGTTTGTAAATTATGTCTGAGTGTTGGAGTGTGCCCTTGGCTATCTGTAAAAAAAAAGATAAAAGGAAATTGTGCTGTTTAGTTTACTTAATATAAGCAATTTGAAATGATTTATACTTTTACTTTTGATAAAATTGTGCCGTTTGGTTTGCTTAATATCAGCAATTTGAAATGATTTATACTAAGTATATTTTTGCAATTACATTTATTTTTGATACTTAAGTATATTTAAAACCAAATACATGTAGACTTTTCCTAAAGTAGTATTTTACTGGGTAACTTTCACTTTTACTTGAGTCATTTTCTACTAAGGTATCTTTACTTTTACTCAAGTATGACAATTGGGTACTTATCCCACCACTGAGCAGCTGTCACTCACAGTGTTTGCATGGGCATCAGTCCAATAATAATTTTCTACCTAGTTTAATATCTGTGAATATGTTTTCTGCGCTTTTGTGCGATTTAGATTAGGATAATATAAAAGATAAGATTGTCTAAATAGTTTATGAATATTGTATTTAAATGACTGAATAGGAATGCATTTTGTTCATTGCATTGCAGCTCCTTACATTTCAAAATAGGTTCCACTTCAGAGTTGGGGCCAATATTTGTTTTTGGACCATTTCCATAAACTTCATGTCCACTTTGATTTCCTGAATAAACTAACAATCTAACTGATCTGCTCTCAGGTATGAACTAACAATATCTAACTGATCTGCTCTCAGGTATGAACTAACAATATCTAACTGATCTGTGCTCATGTATAAACTAACAATATCTAACTGATCTGCGCTCATGTATGAACTAACAATATTAAGCTGATCTGAGCTCAGGTACAAACTAACAATATCTAACTGATCTGTGCTCAGGTATAAACTAACAATATCTAACTGATCTGCGCTCAGGTATGAACTAACAATATCTAACTGATCTGCGTCAGGTATAAACTAACAATCTAACTGATCTGCGCTCAGGTATAAACTAAACAATATCTAAACTGATCTGCGCTCAGGTATAAACTAACAATATCTAACTGATCTGCGCTCAGGTATGAACTAACAATATTAACATGATCTGTGCTCAGGTATAAACTAACAATATCTAACTAATCTGCGCTCAGGTATAAACTAACAATATCTAACTGATCTGCGCTCAGGCATAATTGCAACCATCTACACATGCCCTCAGAAGTTCATGCCACAGTATTTAAGAGGACGATGAGACTTGGAGCTTTAACATGGCTTTGTGGAGAGCGTGCTCCCAGAAGCTCTATGGCCTAGTTGCAGACAGTCTCTCTCTCTCCATTAAACATTTATTACCATTAAATATTTATTACCGGGGAAACCAGGCCAGCCTTATGATTATCATAATCTCTTTCTCTCTGTGTTTTTCACAGTGGTGTAAATTACTTAAGTAAAATATTTTAAAGTACTTAGGTAGTTTTTGGGGTATCTGTACTTTACAATTAATATTTTTGACAACTTTTACTCTACTACATTCCTAAAAATAATGATGTACTTTTTACTCCATACATTTTCCCTGACACCCAAAAGTAATTGTTAATCATTTTTAGCAGGACAGAAGAATAGTCCTGCAATTAACACACTTATCAAGAGAACATCCCTGGTCATCCCTAATGCCTCTGATCTGGCGGACTCACTAAACACAAATGCTTAGTTTGGAAATGATGTGTGAGTGTTGGAGTGTGCCCCTGGCTATCCGTAAATGTAGGTTTTGACATTCTTACGTAGGTGTCATAACCAGCCATAAAATAATGCAATATATGCCACAACATATCATGGCAGTGTTATGACTGTATTATGACAGGTTATGCAAGTTATGTCAGCTGTTGTGACATTGTTATGACCGTGTCATAATGTGTTATGACCCTGGGTGTCAAGTAAACTTTTACCAACTATTCGTAGTGCCCTTCTATGTCCGTCTGTACCCTGCGTTACCAACCATCCTATGAGAATGACAGACTTATGTAATTGTGGACTTGTTTGCGTGCTGCTGTGCGGTTTGTTGCTAACGCTACTTTGCTACCTGCCAACTTTACGGTTTTTACTTTTTAATTACCGTTTTATATATTTTTTTATTAATTAAACTTTTTCACCCTAGACGCTTTATCTGGACATGGTTCTACAGGACCTCCACCAGCCGAAGCTAAGTAGTAACATTAAGCCTTCTAATTGAAGTTGCTGTACTCATAATATACAGGAGAACAATCGCCTTACGGAACCCAAACCGGCTGCGCGCCTGCGCCATCGTGCATACATTTATTTTGTCCCCCACACCAAACGCGATCACGACACGCAGGTTAAAATATCAAAACAAACTGAACCAATGACATTAATTTGGGGACTGGTCGAAAAGCATTAAACATTTATGGCAATTTAGCTAGTTAGCTTGCACTTGCTAGCTAATTTGTCCTATTTAGCTAGCTTTCTGTTGCTAGCTAATTTGTCCTGGGATATAAACATTAGGTTGTTATTTTACCTGAAATGCACAAGGTCCTCTACTCCAACATTTAATCCACACATAAAACGGTCAACCGAATCGTTTCTAGTCATCTCTCCTCCTTCCAGGCTTTTCCATCTTTGAACTTATATTGTGATTGGCATCTAAACTTTCATAGTATTACCACGACAACCGGCAACACAGTTCGTCTTTCAATCACCCACGTGGGTATAACCAATGAGGAGATGGCACGTGGGTACCTGCTTCTATAAACCAATGAGGAGATGGGAGAGGCAGGACTTGCAGCTATCGGTGTCAGAAATAGAAAGGACTTCTATTTTAGCCCTTGGCAACGCAGACGCTCGTTGACGTGCACGAGCAGTGTGGGTGCAATAATTGAATACCATAGATTTCAAAATTTATTTTGCAACGCGACGCGCACGCGACGCGAGCGGTGTAGTCAGGGTATTATGGTGAGGTTAACCCTGCTGCGACCCCAGCTTCAGACGCAATCGTTAGGCAAGGGTAATTTAAGTGTAGGAAAGGATGAAACTGTCTGTGCCACCAATAAGTGCAGATAGTAGTATAAATCCCCTCGCAAAATCCCCGCAGCCGGACAATTTTCTCATGGCTTCTGGAAGGAAATGCTGTAGGAATGCTCTACCGATGTCGCTAATTCAGCCGATAGAAACTTTCAACCAGTTCTCCCCATTAAGCAACGAGTCGGAGTCAGAGGCCAAGCCTTCTCTGGTCTCTCCTCCCGTTACGGGGTCTGAGACGCCGAAGCTTCCCACCATTAGCTCTGACAAATTGAAATCCCTAATCTGAAGATGGTGCTGGCTAAGGCTAAAACTGGCGAGTGTAGAGTATAGGGATATTGTTATTCACGAAGGCACCAACGATGTCAGGATGAAACAGTCAGAGGTCACCAAGCGCAACATAGCTTCAGCGTGTAAATCAGCTAGAAAGATGTTGACATCGAGTAATTGTATCTGGCTCCTCCCAGTTAGGGGGAGTGATGAACTCTACAGCAGAGTCTCACAACTCAATCGCTGGTTGAAAACTGTTTTCTGCCCCTCCCAAAAGGTAGAATTTGTAGATAATTGGCCTTCTTTCTGGGACTCACCCATAAACAGGAACAAGCCTGGCCTGCTGAGGAGTAACGGACCCCATCCTAGATGCAGTCGCACCCCTAAAAACAAAAAACATTTGTCATAAGAAACTAGCTCCCTGGTATACAGAAAATACCTGAGCCCTGAAGCAAGCTTCCAGAAAATTGGAACGGAAATGGCGCTACACCAATCTGGAAGTCTTCCGACTAGCTTGGAAAGACAGTACCGTGCAGTATCAAAGAGCCCTCACTGCTGCTCGATCATCCTATTTTTCCAACTTAATTGAGGAGAATAAGAACAATCCAAAATGTATTTTTGATACTATCGCAAAACTAACTAAAAAACAGCATTTCCCAAGCAAGGATGGCTTTAACTTCAGCAGTGATAAATTCATGACCTTTTTTGACGAAAATATCATGATCATTAGAAAGCAAATTACGGACTCCTCTATAAATCTGCGTATTTCTCTAAAGCTCAGTTGTCCTGAGTCTGCACAACACTGCCAGGACCTAGGATCAAGGGAGACACTCAAGTTTTTTATACTATATCTCTTGACACATTGATGAAAATAGTCATGGCCTCTAAACCTTCAAGCTGCAAGCTGCATGCCCTATTCCAACTAAACTACTGAAAGAGCTGCTTCCTGTGCTTGGCCCTCTTATGTTGAACATAATAAATGGCTCCCTATCCACCGGATGTGTACCAAACTCACTAAAGGTGGCAGTAATAAAGCCTCTCTTGAAAAAGCCAAACCTTGACCCAGAAAATATAAAAAACTATCAGCCTATATCGAATCTAAGATTCCTCTCAAAAATTGTAGAAAAAACTGTTGCGCAGCAACTCACTGCCTTCCTGAAGACAGACAATGTATACTAAATGCTTCTGTCTGATTTTAGACCCCATCATAGCACTCGGACTGCACTCGTGAAGGTGGTAAATTACCTTTTAATGGCGTCAGACCAAGGCTCTGCATCTGTCCTCGTGCTCCGAGACCTTAGTGCTGTTTTGATATCATCGATCACATTTTTACATTTGTCCTCTGACAAATCAACTACATTTCAGTGTTCCTCAAGATTCCGTTTTAGGACCACTATTGTTTTCACTATATATTTTACCTCTTGGTGATGCCAGCTGGAAACATAATGTTAGCTTTCACTGCTATGCGGACGATACACAGCTGTACATTTCGATGAAACATGGTGAAGCCACAAAATTGCCTACCCTGAAAGCCTGTGTTTCAGACATACGGAAGTGGATGTCTGTAACCTTTTACTTTTAAACTCGGACAAAACTGCTTGTTCTAGGTCCCAAGATACAAAGAGATCTTCTGTTGAATCTGACAATTAATATTGATGGTTGTACAGTCGTCTCAAATAGAACTGTGAAGGACCTCTGCGTTACTCTGGACCTGATCTCTCTTTTGACGAACATTTCAAAACTATTTCAAGGACAGTGTTTTTCCATCTACGTAACATTACAAAATCAGAAACTTTCTGTCCAAAATTTATGCAGAGGAATTAATCCATGCTTTTGTCACTTCTAGATTACTTTCCGGCTACCCGGATAAAGCACTAAATAAACTTCAGTTAGTGCTAAACACGGCTGCTAGAATCTTGACTAGAACCCCAAAATTTGATCATATTACTTCAGTGCTAGCCTTCCTACACTTGCTTCCTGTTAAGGCAGGGCTGATTTCAAGGTTTTACTGCTAACCTACAAAGCATTACATGAGCTTGCTCCTACCTATCTTTCCAATTTGGTCTTGCCGTACATACCAACACGTACGCTATGGTCACAAGACACAGGCCTCCTTATTGTCCCTAGAATTTCTAAGCAAACAGCTGGAGGCAGGGCTTTCTCCTATAGAGCTTCATTTTTATGGAATGGTCTGCCTATCCATGTGAGAGACGCAGATTCGGTCTCGACCTTTAAGTCTTTATTGAAGACTCAAGCATTTCGCTACACTCGCATTAACATCTGCTAACCATGTGTATGTGACAAATAAAATTTGATTTGATTTGATCTCTTCGGTAGGTCATATGATTGAGTGTAGTCTTTTGCCCAGGAGTGTGAAGGTGAACAGAAAGGCACTGGAGTGACGAACCGCCCTTGCTGTCTCTGCCTGGCCAGTTCCCCTCTCTCCACTGAGATTCTCTGCCGTAACCCTATTACGGGGCCTGAGTCACTGGCTTACTGGTGCTCTTCCATGCCGTCCCTAAGAGGGGTGCGTCACTTGAGTGGGTTGAGTCACTGACGTGATCTTCCTCTCCGGGTTGGCGCCCCCCTCGGGTTCGTCCCGTGGGGAGATCTTTGTGGGCTATACTGGGCCTTGTCTCAGGGTAGTAAGTTGGTGGTTGAAGATATCCCTCTAGTGGTGTGGGGGCTGTGCTTTGGCAAAGTGGGTGGGGTTATATGCTGCCTGGTTGGCCCTGTCCAGGGGTATCGTCGGACGGGGCCAGTGTCTCCCGACCCCTCCTGTCTCAGCCTCCAGTATTTATGCTGCAATTGTTTATGTGTCGGGGGGATAGGGTCAGTCTGTTATATCTGGAGTATTTCTCCTGTCTTATCCGGTGTCCTGTGTGAATTTAACTATGCTCCCTCTAATTCTCTCTCTCTTTCTCTCTTCTCTCAGAGGACCTGAGCCCTTGGACCATGCCTCAGGACTACCTGGCCTGATGAGTCCTTGCTGTCCCCAGTCCACCTGGTCGTACTGCTGTTCCAGTTTCAACTGTTCTGCCTGCGGCTTTGGAACCCTGACCTGTTCACCGGACGTGCTACCTTGTCCCGGGCCTGCTGTTTTCAACTCTCTCTCTCTATCGCACCTGCTGTCTCTAACTCTGAATGATCGGCTATGAAAAGCCAACTGACATTTACTCCTGAGGTGCTGACGTGTTGCACCCTCTACAACCACTGTGATTATTATTATTTGACCCTGCTGGTCATCTATGAACATTTGAACATCTTGGCCATGTACTGTTATAATCTCCACCTGGCACAGCCAGAAGAGGACTGGCCACCTCTCAGAGCCTGGTTCCTCTCTAGGTTTCTTCTTAGGTTCCTGTCATTCTAGGGAGTATTTCCTAGCCACCATGCTTCTACATCTGCATTGCTTGCTGTTTGGGGTTTTAGGCTGGGTTTCTGTACAGCACTTTGTGACATCGGCTGATATAAAAAGGGCTTCGTAAATAAATTTGATTGACTTATTTACATGTGTTCCTGGCCTGTCCTCCTGTGGGAGTGAAGGACTCACCTCTGTGTCCCTTTGTATCTCTCTGTCATGCAGTTTCTGCTGGGTAACATTGATGACCCTTCATGTTGGAATCACTTATGGCTTGTGTGAAACCTCTTAAGAGTTGTCATATTTACAACAGTTATGATGTAGAGAACTATACCGATATGGGAATCTTATTATTATTTATTTTTGGATATCATGACATCCTTTTGGTCATAATCTGATCTCAATTATCATCATTTTGATAAGTAAACAAACAAGCATACACACATCACATGCGTAATACAAGCATGAATGCCCACAAACATTTGAATGCAGTTCATATGGAGCACCAGGCACAGTATGAGGAGGCTCAGTCAATTAAGTCCAGTATATAGCTCAAATAGCCTTCTGCTATTTCCGCTAAATAGGACTGCAGCTCTGCATAGACTTGGAACAGAAAATTGCACACACTCCTCTTGACACACATGTCCATAGCAGAGAACAATTTTTTTTAAACATACTTGACGATATCTTGGTTTGGACCTTCTGAAATGTCACAAGTAGCATTGTTCACAGAATGAAACTCAGCTCCTTCACTTTGTGAGTCGGAGTCAGCTATTCTGATCATTATCCAAACTCAAGTACTGGCTCCAGCTCCACTCTGCCTCTGTGTTGCCATGGTGATGGACGCTGCGTTGGTGGGTGCCGTGGTCTGCAGTCAGTGTTTGACTGGTGAAGAAGGGCAGGTGGTGAGTCAAGGACTGTCCAGGGTACTGTCCTGTACCACCCTCACTCCACTGACCCATGCCCTGGTTAGTAGTGTAGTGGCCATAGAGGGGGTAACTGTAGCCCAGGTACCCAGGGTAGGTTTTGGAGGACGTGGGCAGATGGACAGGGGACATTCTATAGTCCTGGGGCATGGCTGGAGCCAAGGGGGTGTGTCCCATGTCTCTGACAGGGCCAGGACTGTTAGTCTTGTGCCCAGGGACAGTGGCTACATCACGGAGGTGAGACTCATAGCTGCGCCTGCCTTTGCAATCCTCCACTGCAGAAGATGGAGAGGGAAGTCTGCCATGCTCAACAGACCTGGAGAGAATAAAAAATATGGAGCGGGTTACTAATATGACTTCTTAGTTATTGTCATCAACCCACATACAGTATGTGAACTCAAACACTCGCTGACTCAAAGTGTCACTTTTAATTGCACAGTATGGAGGTGTATTCTGCACCATAGAGTGCCTGTTAAGTATAGCACTGAGTCACTGAGTTTTCTATTGGCATAATGGGTCAGGAGTCTGCATATGCACCTTTGTGGGTGTGCAGGCTGTTAGAGTGGGGATTCGCCTGTATGTTGGGTTTCACCTCCAAAAAAGGTATGCTTTACAAGATTGTTTTACAATCTAGTTTATAATGCTACAATGTTGCGCTTATACATGCGTGCGTGTGTGCCTGGTGGTTGTACAGTACCTGCATGGTTGGTAGGACATAGATGCAGGGCCAGGCACCATCTGCTCCTCAGTGCTGTATTCCTGTCTGTGGTCGTGGAGCTCCAGTAGTTCAGTGTGCAGGCTGTGGCTCTGGGATGGGTCCTTTTCCATGGCCCAGGGGGAGAAGAGATCCTCCTTAGCCGACACTATGTTCTCTGTTGTTCCCAAGGTTATCCCCCGTTCTGCTGGCTCACAGTCTAATGTTGCCCTTTGGAGGTCTAAATGGGAAAAGATTGTGGATCAATGAGACTGCCTATAGGCCTATGGGCTGGACATCTAATCTTACTGTATAGAGTTAAGATTCATACCTGAAGGACTTTTGAATTCTGTTTCTCTGTCTTGTTTGGCTTTCTTTGAAGCATTTCCAGGACTCTTGTTGGATCGACACCTATAAAAAATAGACAATAACAACTTGTAAAGCACATCTCCCCGACTCACACACACGTAGTGTTATAGTTCTATTGATCCCTACCTCTTGCTATGAGTACGGGTGTTCTCCCCTTTGAATCCTTTAGCAAAGGGGTTGTGGTCAATCTTGAGTTTAGCGATCTGAAAGCAGGAGTGGAGATGAAGACATCCATTCCCAAAGAGCAAGTTAATTACGTGGGTGCGCCGTTTGTATGTTCTTAATACGTGAGTTGATAGACGGACCTTAGTGTTCTGGTAGGCCGTGACTGCAGTGAAGGAGGTCTCAGGGAAGGAGAAGTAATGGAAGTGTCCCCAGCGCACACTGTGCAGACTGTCAGCCTGGACCACAGAGAAGCGTGGGATGTAGCGATGCATAGAGTGCAGGATGATCTGAGGAGAGAACAGACACCACTAATGAGTCAACTAATAATGTTGTTTACAGAAATGACAGCTGTCTACTCTCAGACTGTGAGAGGTTGCGGGCTGGCGATTCAGTAGAGAAGGGGATACGTGTTCTTACATGGCCGTGCTGGTCCAGTGTGTGGTTGGTGAGTTTGAGCTTGAGAAAGGACACCGATTGTTTCATCCAGTAGGAGCCCGGGGTGGGGGAGTCTGGATGCACATACGTCCGACAGGGGAGCTGGGGCTCGGCTTTCCCAGCCATGTCCCACTGGCCTTTATTCCACTACAAAGAGAAAGAGAAGGGGGGAGGGGATGGGCGTTACTCAGGTGTGAAACGAACCACAAGACAAGCCTCAACACGTAGACACTCCACAAAAACTCACATACCCCCAGTATTTACACTGATATATATAAGGAATCTGTGGTGCATATTATTGCAAGCTTGAACAGTATCCTGTAGGTATGTATATAATTGCATATAATCTACCAACATATACAGGAACTGCTATAGCAAAGGAAAAACACTCCTCTCTCTCTGGAGCATATGGTCAAAAGCAATGTGTACTGAGGGGAGGGCCAGTGGTTGCATGGAGGGGGTATTGCTCCCCATTCACTTTGATTGGAGCGGGGGGGGGGGGGGGGGAGGGGGCGGTTTGCTAAAATGGCTGTGGCTGAACCTCCAGCCGGGGGTAGAAAAACAGGGGGTAGAAAAACAGGACGTAGTAATGGTCTTTGATATGCAGTGTGTGTGGTGATTGGCTGGGTGTGGGCGGGGCACCGTCTGGACTGTATGCTGGATGCAGACTGACTGCAAGCTTGTCTTCTACTTAATCTCCTTATGTTTCCTTTTAAAACAATGGCTGACTATATTCCAAACTGTGACACATTTAGCTTATCTAATTGGAACCTTCCCAATAGAAATGTAGTATTGTAATGTGTGTGATATATCAATGTGTGATATATCAATCAAATGTATTATCAATTAATATATTCTCAATCAAATGTATTTATAAAGCCCTTTTTACATCTGCATATGTCACAAAGTGCTTACACAGAGACCAAGCCTAAAACCCCCAAAGAGCAAGCAATGCAGATGTAGAAGCACGGTGCCTAGGAAAAACTCCCTGCAACTGAGGCATTATATAAGGATGGTGGGCATGTTGTTTTTACCCTGTATCTGGAGTTGTCCACCGGAACCATATCCACCATGAGGACATAGTTGGTATAGGGTTGGAGTCCAGATAGACTGACGTTGCAGTGGGGAAACATCCTCCTGATACATACAAATCCACACTAATTGTATTATCCTCTCAATTCCTGATCACAACTCTATGCGCTCTCTCAAAAAAAGCATACTAGCAGCAGATACAGTTTCACAACGTTGGCAGAGCTACAATATTGGTAAAGCTACAATATGGCATGAAATGCGGGTGAAAGGTACTTTGCAGTGAACACACCACAGCATAGAATGTGTAGTAGATTTACACAGATCAAAAATGATGATGAAGGATATAACAACAATTGTACCGGCCATGTTTGGTGATGATCATCTCAGTCCCCAGGTTGTGGAAGGACTTCCAGAGGTCAGCCTTTTCCAGGGTCATCCTGACGTTGCCTTGGTGGTAGGGGTCAGCTGTAGGGGGGGACGGGGTCATCATGTTGGGCCTCGGCTCTGGAGAGAGAGAGGGGGACATGGAGCCTTACAGAGTGGAACAGTGCTGGAGAAACCCTTAGTACACAGAGATTTCCACAGACAATGCAACATTTCAACTATGCAATAGACTTGCTGTTACTCTCTTGCTAGACCACTGACTGACGTAGCAAAGGTTGAAAAAGTGATGCTTACCAGAGATATGCTGCATTGCCTGCACGGTTCACCACAATGGTCAAAGAGAATATCAAGATCAAATTCCTTATCCAAATGTGTGTGCTGATGTCGCTGCTGTCAGACCCACATCACTGTGAGAATACTGTGAGAGGAGCTGTGGACTTAGTGGTGGTCCTTGGATCATGAAAAGTTTCCCTATCAATCTCAAACTTTCCTTTCCATATCCTTAACTTGTGGAGTTAGAGGGGCTGACCTCTGGAGTTCATTGGTCAGCCCAGAAAGGGAATGGCCTGTGAGGACAAAGTGGGTGTGGTTACAACAGAGTGGTGTGCCTGGTTTCGAACCTTTGAAGTGTCAGACAAGGGGGTGGGAAATGGAGGGGGTGGGCATACTGTGGTGCTGTGAAGAAATAGCTGCCTGAACGTGACCTTTTGTTTCTAGAAATCACTGTTTAAAAAAATATATGTATATTTTCCAAATAAACTAATGTACCTTTATTTAACTAGGCAAGTCAGTTATTTACAATGATGGCCTACACCGGCCAAACCCGAACGACGCTGGGCCAATTGTGAGCAGCCCTATGGGACTCCCAATTACGGCCGATTGTTAAACAGCCATCACTAACATTGAGTGGCTGCTGCCAACATACTGACTCAACTCCAGCCACTTTAATAATGGAAAAATTGATGTAATCAATTTATCACTAGCCACTTTATATTATATAATGTTTACTTACCCTACATTACTATTCTCATATGTATATACTGTACGCTATACCATCTACTGCATCTTGCCATCTTGATGTAATTAAATGTATCACTAGCCACTTTATTAAACAATGCCACTTTATGTAATGTTCTCATACCCTACATTACTCATCTCATATGTATATACTGTACGCTATACCATCTACTGCATCTTGCCTATGCCGTTCGGCCATCACTCATTTATATATTTTTATGTACATATTCGTATTCATTCCTTTACACTTGTGTGTATAAGGTAGTTGTTGTGAAATTGTTAGGTTATATTACTTGTTAGATATTACTGCATGGTCGGAACTAGAAGCACAAGCATTTCGCTACACTCGCATTAACACCTGCTAACCATGTGTATGTGACAAATAAATTTGATTTGATTTGATTTATTTGTGATACAGCCTGGAATCAAACCAGGGTGTCTGTAGTGACGCCTCAAGCACTGAGATGTGGTGCCTTAGACCGCTGCGCCATCCAGGAGCCTCATTTACATTGACCCCCCCCATTTGTTTTTTTACACTGCTGCTACTCGCTGTTTATTATCAATGCATAGTCCCTTAACCCCTACCTACATGTACAAATTACGTCGACTAACCTGTACCCCCCACACATTGACTCGATACCGGTACCCACTGTATATAGCCAAGTTATTGTTATTTTATTGTGTTACTTTTTATTATAATTTTTTACTTCGTTTATTTGGTAAATATTTTACTTAACTCTTTCTTGAACTGCCCTGTTGGTTAAGGGTTTTAAATGGGGGAGCGGGGGAGGGTTGAGTTATCTCCGTCCTTGACAATGGGAGGCAGTTCTGGCTAATCGTGGCCGATGGCCCCCCAGGCCTGGAGAGGTGCCGTATGGGGCCTAATGGGGCTGGCACAAGTGGCCTGTTAGCCTGAAAGGACAGAGGGAGGGGATGGGGGGATGGATGGAGGCTCCAGGGTTTCTGATGTGTGATAACCCCACCGCAGGGCCCTCCATTCTGGCTGCTCTGATCCCGTGCGGCCCCTGTCTGGGTCTGGAGCACCCTTCTGATCCCCGGCTGAGATCCACACACATGCTAAACACACCCAGAGAGCAGTGAAGGAGTGACGGTCACACAGCCCAGGCACATCCTATCTGAATTTCAGACGCAATCATCATTGAGGTTTGAGAGGAATCCAGAAGTTGGGTTTGAGTCTGTGTTGTGCATACTGTATTTGTGTTAATTACTCTGTGATAAACTATTACTGCACTGTTTTGGAGCACATGACATGGATCAGATTGGTGAAAAAGTGCTTTGAATAAACATTGTTTCGATTCTGAATAGGTTACTGTGTCTGTGTGTGGACATTGTATGCAACACTTTTCATAGCACAAGGGTAGAGGGTGAGGCCTTTGTATGTGGTAGCTTTAGTGGCTATTGTCTCAAGAGTTAGTATAGGGATATAATTCAATTCACACAGTGCTAAATGGAATCTCTCATAGGGATACAACAGAGGATGTATAACAAATGCATGACTCAAACTTTGTATGTCAGTGTGAAACTCATTGTTGCAGAAGACTTAGTGTCTCTGTTCGACTTTACACCTTCAGCTTTAAGAATGTTCCAGATGGGAAAACCAGGATGACTCAGGCAGGCCTAAATACTCAGGTAAAATCAAGGTGTGTTTGTGTGCGTGGGGGTGCATATCTGTTGTACAGTAGCCTCGGAGAAGTTGAAGCACATCGGAGTGTTCAGTTAGGCCCATCTACCTTCCAGATTGACATGTAGAGACATATCCCTACTGCCTAGATCAACCTCAGCCTGGAAGGTGGAATTCAGAAGGCCTATGTGCCTGAAGTGTAGGTTTTCCAGATGACCTTTGCAACTATGATACAGTATGCATGGCAAAAATGGTTACACTTACATATCTTTTGTGTTGGGACCGTTTAATGTCAAAGAAGTTAGACATTGGCTTAATAAAGCAATAGGCCAATATACCACGGCTAAGGGCTGTTGTTAGGCATGACGCAACGCTCGACTTCATCTCAGGCCTAACAACACCTGTGCCAATACATCCTTCAAACACCGGCTTCTCTGGCATTCTCTGGTCTCCTCAGATGAAGTTTCTCTGCTGCAGTGAGCATCTCTGTGGGACTAGCTCACCCTGGTGGATTCTGGTTGCATGGCAACCTATTGGGCTCAGCTGCTTCTGTCTCCCCACACATGCAATTCTAATAATGTGGAAAATAATCTGAGTCGCTCAACAGATAAGAACACATTGAACCACTAGAGGGTACTCTAATTTCTCCTATATACATTGATACTCTAATTTCTCCTATAGATTATACATTTAACAACTCTGGTATTTATTTCCATATCAACACCACTGTTAGTAGGTAGCATTTAGCCTTTGCCTGCTCAATAGCACATTCAACATTATAATTGTGTTTTACATTTGAAAAGTTGAGAGAAGTCAGTTCTGGGGCTTGATCATTTATTATGTGGATGAATACTTTTCACTTTAAATTAAGGATTTTATTCAATGCAAGTAGAGAGAAAAAACTATTTTTGAAGCAAGATTGATTGGAAAAGCTAAATTGTTTGTGTCAGTGAAGACATAGATACCTTACAGTATAGAACTTGAATAAGAACATCTGAATGCCTTACAACACACTGCTTTATGAGGTTGATTGTAGTTGAGAATTTAATTAAAGGTTTTCTAACTGAAGTGATGGAAGTACGATTTTATTTATCCACTTTGGAACAGTGCTGTGTTTAGGATCCAGACTAGTTAGTGTAAAATGTTATTTTACTGCTGTCCCAGCTCTAGGTTTGATGTCATTTGCGTTCAATCTAATGTGAAGGCAATTCCTTTTAGTGCCCCCTTCTCTGACCCAGTCATCTGATATACAGTCATGACCGAAATGATTGGCACCCTTGATAAAGTTGAGCAAAATAAAACACTAAAGTAAATCATACAAATACTGAGCCACACACACTGACTTTGCCCTTCTACCTCACCCCCTAAACACACACACACACACACACACACACACACACACACACACACACACACACACAC